>NC_133658.1:722739867-723018435 GCF_037893015.1 Macrotis lagotis | reverse complement strand
TTTCAATTAACTTTGCTAAATAAAGTAGCCAAATCATTATTCAGTTTTCTGCTATAACTGCAAAATTAATTTGAAAATACCAAGATTAATCACTGCTTCTATATGCATGATAAGTATCATCTAAAAATCTCCATTTACCTCTGCATTGAAAAGAACCTGTATAAAATTTAGACCAGATAGATAATAAGCACATTTTATGAGACGAATGGAATCATTAAATCAAGTCTTCATGATTATTGATTTTAACCCTAGTTTAAACTCAGTTCACCATTTGTCCATTGACAAAGTTTATCAAATACTCAGTCTTCCACTTCACATCATATTTGTATACCTTAGCCTAAGGAATTGTTTCTTTGTTTTTGAACCCCTAGAATCAAGCACATAATCAATGAGTGATTGAATGCTTTATAATTATTAGATTGATTCTTCAACTCTTAAGTGAGAAAATAATCACCTAAGTCTGGGACCTTCTCATTGGGGTTTATAAGCTCTATCTTTGTGCATTTATATGTGTGTGTGTGTGTGTGTGTGTGTGTGTGTGTGTGTGTGTGTGTGTATGTGTGTATATCTAGTGCTATCTTTATATATCTATGAGCAGTGTGGTAGAGTGTTCAGCATACCTGGGAGTGAATAGAGAGCTTTGAAGACTGAAGAACCTGAATTCAAAACCCACCTCTGTACCATACTAGTTGTGTTTTATTCTGGCTAAGTTATTTAATTTCTTGCTCTAGAAAACTCAAATATTGTAAGTTGCAGAAAAAATATGAACCTGCTTTCATTTGTTTTCTAACCCAGAATTTTCCTATAACAATAAAATCAAAGGTTCAGTCTCCTATCCATTATCTATGTCTATGCCAGTAAATCATAAGCATATGACTTTTGGGTACTCCTGCTAGTCAACCTAAAAGTTATCTGATCAATTTGTGAATAGATTCTGGCATGTAAAGTAGTTACTTTAGACTTTTTAAAAACTAGGGCTGTGTTGGGGATTTGAAGGTGGGATAATATAACAGAAGGCAAAACAGCTCTGAGAAGGACTTTCAGATACATTATCAGGAAAAGAAGAAAAAGAATGAACCACAAGCTCAGTTCTCACACTTGTCAAAGAATACATGCTTCCTAATCTAGGAAGAGAAAAGAGACTTCTATGCATTTTTTTTTACTTCACCCTGATTTATCCAATCAAGTTTCTCTGGTTCCAAGACAACCCTAAAGCTGAGAGTGGTCTGAAAAGCTTCAAACTTAGTGCTTAGATGGAGAGACAGGGCACTGTGTCAGAGATCATAGCCTTGGAATCAATCCCTTTGAATGTTCAGGTAACCAGGTTATTGCCTGACCAAGTCCTATGAGAAACTTATGTTTCATGGTTCAAGAAGGAGGAAGATCAAAGCTTCAGAGCATATTCTAAATACCATTATTTCCAAGATTGATTTCCACTCTGGTGAATGCCACTGCTAAAGAAATAGTTCCCACCTCTTACTTTTGAGCAAAGATCTATAGAGATGGAATTTGCTGATTATTCCATATTCCCAGGAATGGTACCAGATGTCCTAGACCAGTACTAACAAAAACTTATTATGCTCTATTCCATTACTTTTAGACTCATTACTTCTATTATAGTTATTGTGCAGGGCCTAGCACATAGTGCTTAATAAATTCTCATTCATTGATTGTTATACAACCTACATATTTAACACATTGATAGGCAATGAGTCATTGAGAGAGAAGAAATTTTTAAAAAAGTGGTTAGAAGAATTACTAGAATATTTATGTCCAGGAGTGAGCTCCTCCCCTTCTTTTTTACCCATTGTTTCTCTTCCCAGGAATTAGGTACATCTTTAATTTACCACATAAGACAATATGATGTGTAACATCCAGTGTAGGAAGGTTTCTATATACTCAAGAGAAGTGTTATCTGCATCCCAGGGAACAGCCACCTTGAACAAAATCTCCTTTGCCTACAAGGGAAACCAGGACTTCCTTCTTAGATACGATTTCCAGTTATACCTGCAAGAAATTTATATGATGTAAACACACTAAAAATAAGGGAAGCACATTAAAACTGAATTTACAGAATAAGTCATTCTGTTTTCTAATTCTTTCAAAGGACCTGTGATTCAGTTAAGGTCCTTAGAATGTGTAAAGACATAGCACTCATCAATTATGCCACCTGGGATAATATTCTTGTGGGAGGAGTAAAAATGTGAGGTAGCACTTGCTTCCTTAGCATTCAGAACTTATTTTAAAAAATACAGGATTTTTTAAAAAAGACCTAAGATAAACACAATGGTCCTGAATTATCAGATTCTATCAGCCTGTTTTTATTTTGACATCTAACAAACTAAACACACCTTCTTTGACATGTAAAATTAGTGAAAACTATGCCTTCCTTGAGCTTCATTATAATTACACACATTCATAGTGTCCATATTCATGTCATCAATATCACTATTTCAACTATTCAGATGCAGAGGCAGTTACTTGAAAGCAAACAAATAGATCATTGCCTTTAACAGTGTGGTAGGAGGGATATGATAAACACATGCAACCTTGGGAGAGGGTAAAGCATAGAAGGAAATTACTAGGAGATGAAAATGGGGAACTAGAGGTCCTTGTATACATGCAAGTTGATTAAAATCAGTACTTCATGAAATTACTTTCTATTTTCTGCAAGAAAATTAATCATAAGTGGGACATGGATACAAAAGAGGGGGAGGGCATCCTTATCTTTAAGCCTATTTTAAAGATATTTTCATGTTAACCTTCTTTTGCATTACAATTCATATTTTCAACAAGTTTATACTAAGTAAAGTGTCCCTAAAAAAGTCCTCCCTCCTTTTTGGAATGTATAGCAATATTCACAGGATCATCTTTCCAGCTATAATTTTAGCAAACTTAGTTTGAGATAGAAATATTTGTAGACTAGATGAACAAATAAGCAAATGTTTAGTGTATAGGAGAAATCGGGCCAAAAATCACATGAAATAAAGCTATAGTCAAATAGGGGATTTTAGAATAAATCTAAAACTATACTGGTAAGGACCCTCTTGTCATTAATATGATATTTTAGAGGGCATAGATTGCTATTGAAAATTTTAGCTAAAAGATGATTTATTCATTTTAAGATTGTTTTATATTGTTAACAGTTCTAAAATAATACATTCTTTTATAGCTTCTGCATATCATGTATCTAATTTGCACATTGCTTCACTTTCCAACTCAACCAATTATCCATACTCATCTTCCATCATTTACTTTGTTTTCTTCAATTTATTTTTTTACTTTTTGTAAATTTTATTTATTTAAGACAATGGGGTTAAGTGACCTGCCCAAGGGCAATTATTAAGTGTCTAAGGTGGAATATGAACTCAGGTCATCCTGACTCCAGAGCTAGTGCTCTATCCGCTGTGCCACCTAGCTGTCCTGGTTAATTCTATTTAAGTTACTAACTCATCCACAACAAAAAATGTATATTATTCCCATTACTGATATCACTAGGAGACCCAGAAGCTGAACTAAAGCACTGCCAATATTTTCACTCCTCTTTCCATGGGAAAATTAAATTTAAAAAAATATTATCTTCCAAATTATAAATGGTATCTTATGTATGAATGAAACCAAATATGACACAATACTTTTGCTTCTAGTTGGATTCATAAAGTTATGAAAAAGATAAATGATATTATTATTTCAGGTACAATTTTTAAATTCTTCTATTTTAAAGATATTGAGTCAAGATATGAGAGTATTATCATTTTAAGGATCTCTGAAAGAAGAATAGTACTTTATCTAGAATAATTTAATTCTTCTTTTAAATTATTTTAAATTGATCTTAGAAAAGACTTATCCATTGTACAATTTATGTCGCATAAATTAATTTCATTTTTTTATATCTAACATAATTCCTGGAATAAGGAAGAGTTAGATATGGTGTAATTTTTACCTGTTTACTTGACAATTTTAAATATTTGAAAGTAAATCATTAGTGCTAAATCATTGGTGATGGTCATTCTTTTTAAATAGTATTTTATTTTTTCCAAGTACCATGTAAAAACAATTTTTTAACATTATTTTTTATAAAATTTTGAGTTCCAAACTGCCTTCCTCTTCCCTTGTTCTCCTCCCCCCGACAAGACAGTAAATGATTTGATATAGGCTATATTTGTACAATCATATAAAACATATTTCCATATTATCATGATGTGAAAGGAGAATAGAATTGGAACAAAAGGGGAAAAAAGTGGTGGTCATTCTTAAGACAACATTCAGCATGAACATTTCTTATACTCGATATTGAAACACACATCTAGATCATATAGAAACCAAAAGCATACAAATCTGTGAAAATCTCCACCACCAATACTTATAGGAAACTACTTCCAAGAAAACAAATAAACATATTCTCATAGTTAGGCAACCGAATGGGAAAAAAACAATTTTTAAAAATTAATCATCTTCAACCTTAATGGACTTGCCCATTCCATCAGTGCAATAATCAGGGACAATTTAGGTATCTGTGACAGAGAATACCATTTGTGTCCAGAGAAAGAACTGTGGAGTTTAAACAAAGACCAAATCAATTTAAAAAAAAAAGTTGTCTTATGTACTATATAATTTTGTTATTTCTTATATTTTGTTTTTTTTCCTCAAGGATATGTTTTTTCTCTCAACATATTCAATTTTGATCAATGTATAGCATGGAAACAATGTAAAGATTATCAGACAGCCTTCTGTGGGGGAGGGGGAAGGGAAGGGAAGGTGGGGGAAAATTGTAAAATTCAAAATATTACAAATATGATAGGTAGAAACTACTATTGTATTTAATTGGAAAACAAATAAAATATTTATAAAAAATTGATCATCTTGAGGGGAAAAAAGTAAAATCCTCATTACTGAAGAGAATGCAACTCAGAAGGTCCTGGTTTCATACTTGCTGTCTCTGCAAGAGGGAAGAAAGGAGCACAGGACAGAAAGAAAAAGGAAATCACAATTGAGAAATCCAGTAACTTCAACAGGGAGCATAATCAAAAAGTTGGGGAAACATTATTAAATTCCAGTTATGTCCCAAATTTCCCTTTTTATGTGCATAATTAGGTAGTATATGTAATGGCTCATTGTCAACATGATATATTTTTAGCCTTGCTTTTTTTTTTCTTTTTTTTTCTTTTAGAACAGCAACTTTGTTTCTGTCAACAAAAGTCATCCATTCCATTTAACTCATTTAGGTCTTGCTCCTGATAGATCTGTAAGATTTGCAAGAATCACAATTAAAATGACGGGAGTATAAAGGAGTTGAAATGGGTGTTCTAATATTAATACAGTACACAGAGCCTTTTGTAAATCAGTGCTATAGAAATGTGAGCTTCTATTATTATTATTATAGGTAGAGTGTAGTCATGGAATGGCAGATGCTACAGAAGCACAATTAGTTCAAAAGACTTGCTCTGTTGTTGGAGCTATGAACTGTTCAAACCATTCTGGCAAGTAGTTAAATATTTGTAGTTATAATTTTTTCATTACAATAATAAAATGGTCATACCCTTAGGCCCAAGGATACCACTCTAGTTATAGACTCTGAGGAGAGGAGAAGGAAAATTTTCATGAAACCAGAGTGTTTCTAGTAGAATTTTTTTGTTAGCAACAAAAAGCTGGAAAGGAAAAAATAATTGCCTGTCTATTAAAGAAAAGCTAAACAAACTGTAGTACAGAAATACAACAGAATTTCCTTTCACTTTATGAAACAATGAATGTGAAGAACTCAGAAAAGTATAGGAAGGCTTATATGAACTGATGACAAGTGAAATAAGTTTAACCAAGAATCGAGACTGTAATAGTGGAAATGGAGAGAACAAAAAAGAATTTGAATGCTGTATAATTATAAGGATTGAATTTGTCCCTAATGAAGGAATTAGATAATGAACTTCCTTGCTTTCTTTTCAAAAGTAGGGGAATGGGATGAGTGGCACTGAATATAATGTGAAATAATCAATGTATGGATTACTTTTTTTCTGAACTGCTTTTTTCCTTTTTTTGTCTTTTTTTAAGGGATGTGTAAGGGAAAGTGGGGAGTAACATAAAAAATTTTTCAATACTTTTTTTTAAGTCAGGCATTAAAAGCTACAAAGAATTAGGGACAAATATTATAGTTTAAGTCTAAGAGAATAAGATACAAGGATACAGACTTGGGGAGTAAATAGGATCACGTATGAAACAAAATCTGGAGGAAAAGACACACAGAGGGGAGAGATAGGAATTTCATGAAGAGACAGTCCCTGGCGAGACCCTCAACACCTCTCCCAACTTAGCTAGAGGCAACACCATTGTGTGCTCAGATTGAAGAGTCCTCTGAATCTGGAGCAGTCTCTTCTCTAAAAATGTATTGAACAATTCTATGTGCACATCACATGCAGAGACTAAAAACAGTATAACCTGTCCCCCTCAAAGACCTGACATTCTAAGAAAGGCCTATTAAAAGGACTATTAATGTAACAGATTTAGTTTGAAAGACAAATCTTTTAATCTAGGTCAAGCAAGAACTCTAAGTCTTCCCAAACAGGTTTCCACAATGTTTTGTCTACTATGAAATAAAAGAATTTTCAACACCATTAATATTAATATAAAATTCAAAAAATGATGCCCCTTCCTTTATAAACCACTGCCCCCTTTCAAATACTATAAAAGAACAACTATGACACATGCAATACATTCCTTTCAAAAGAGATTTTATAGCAGAAGCGAAGTACCATGTGCAGTCATCATCTCCATGGTAACCAGGTTCATTATTAAATGGTAACGGGAATGGTATAATTAACTTACATGACCTCCTATTGCCTATAATATTCAACAGTCTACAATGAATGTGTCAGATTGGTATGAGGAAAGTATTTTGAAAGCCTTAAAGAAACTTTGGTGAATTTTAATCATTGTTATTATTATTATTATTATAATACTCACCATCATTTTCAATCTTATTCAAACAGTCAACAAGCAATTATTAAGTGCTCTCTACGTATCAGAATAAAAGAAAAAGTAAAATTATCTCTGTCTTCAAGGAGCTTATATTTTAATTAGGGAGACATCTTGCAAATAATTATATATATATATATATATATATATATGATTATACAGCATAGATTTAAAAGTGATCTCAGAGGAGAAAGCACTAGCAGCTGAGTGGGATTAAAGGTGTCCTGCAGAAGATAAGATTTAAGCAGAGTTTTGAAGGAAATCAAAGAAACTAGAAGAGAGGGAATGAATTCTGGGCATAAGAGAAAAGACAGTAAAAAAAAGATGAAATGAAATGGGATGTTCTTTGCAAGGAACAATAAATGGGTCAATATAACTGTACTATTGTGTGTATGGAGAGGAATAAAGTATAATAAGAGAGAATAGCTAGGGAAAGATTATGATAAAATAGTTTTAAATGCTATATAGAAGACATTTAATTGATACTTTGGGTAACAGGAAGCCACTGGAGAATTCTTGGGTTGAGGGAGGAAGAATACTCAGGAATACATTTTAGTGAATCACTTTTTTTAAGTTTCATGAGGAAGAATTGAAGTGGGAGAGACATGAGGCTGGCAGACCAATTAATAGTCCATCTGAGAAATGACAAGTGTGAATTAGAGTGGTAGCTGTGTGAATAGAGAAAAGGGATCATATACAACATGAGATATAAAGGCAATATGATTGGACAAGAGAATAGATGTGTGGGGCAAGTTAGAATGAAGAGTGGAAGATGTACCTGAGTTTCCAGGCTAGATGACTAAGGGTAAAGTAAAGTGGTACCTGTGACTTCCCTATAAAATGGAGGTAACCCTGAGTTCTTGAAAGTTATGCCAGAGGCTCATATTGAAGATGAAATCTTTGCCTATTTTCATTTTCTTCAGATTGGAGAATTTTTCAACCAAAGCAAATCAGCAACTAAAGGATGAGGAGGATCATGATTTAGGCTAATGAAGGGTGTACCCACCATGTTGAACACATTGAAATCAAACCTATTTAAGGAAGCCATCAGTAGAGGCAGAAATGTAGAATGTTGAAAAGAGTTGGGTTTTGGTTGTCTTTGTAGTATAATAGTTCTACCTTTGAGAAAAATGGGCTGGTAAACTGTCTACTTTTTAATCATCAAAGCTGAAATGTCAATTTAACATTTTTCAGTTGTCAGAATCCCTCAAATTTTCCAATGAATTTGAAATTTTATCTATTTAGGAGTTCACTGCAATAATTCAGGTTACAACCCAACCTTATCATTCTATGCAACTTTTTTTGTGTCCTTCCAAAAGCTCAACCTGCTAAAGGTCTACCTTGATTTCCCCTACTAGCATAAGGGTTTCAATGGAGTTTTCTGGTTATCCATCTGTCTATACTGCTCAAAAAAATCATGCCTAGATGTCAGAATTAGCTGAACAAAAAAAAATCCCCTCCTCAAAATAATATGTTTGAGAGGTATTAAAGACAAAACTAGTATACTTCTGCTATATGAAACAGAGTTAAGACATTCTTAGAATGTTTGATTCTTTCACTTTTTTGTCAGATCTCATACTGCCTTTTATCTTTATTATCTCTGCTTATAGGTTTCTTACAAATCAAAATGTAAGCTCCCTGAAGACAATTCATTTAAACTTAACAGACATTTATTAAGTTCATACTAGGTATTAATGTGTAACAACATAGCTTGATGTAGAGCAGGGGTGGAGAACCTTTTTCCTGCCAAGGGTCATTTGGATATTTATAAGATCATTTGAAAGCTATATTTGGTCAAACATTTAATTAATTCACTACTAAAAAGCTTTTAGATTTATTGAATTTCAAGTTCTGCCTGTGGTTGCCTTGGCAACACCACACCAATACAGCCTGCCAGCTGGAGATTCCTCATCTCTTTTAAGGAGGATCAAAAACTGACTTGGAATTCAAAAGATCCAGATACAAGTTCTGTCTCCAAGGCAAATTAGTCACATTATCACATGTTTCACTTAATCTCTGAGTCTATAGGTTTCAGACAAGTTACCAATCTCTGTTGGAAGAGACACCTTCCATATCCAGAGTACCTTGAAATATTTCAAAGGTTCAATTATTTCAATATAGTGTTCAAGTTTCCTTTAAAAGACATAGATTGCAACATATCCATACTTATTCATCCTGTGTAATTTTCATTCAACTCTACCTACAAGCTTGCCACAGAGGGTCTGTCCACCTAAGGAGAAGCCTTCCTCCCTTTCTCTTAAGATTAGAGCATAAAGTCTGTCCATTAATTATCCCTTGCTCTCATAGGATCATTCCATTTTCTTTTTTTTTAACCATGCACTTCTCTGATAATATGCTTTACTCTTGTTCTTGTTTCTGGCTTGTTATATTTTGAAGCCTACTGAGGCCTACCATCTGCTTCTATATTGCCCTCTGAAAGATATTCATTTGAATATCTCAAGGATTATAGTGCTCCATGACATTCATTCATTCATTCAGTAATGATAGAGTATTTCCATTAAAATGATAAGAACTTTTTTTCAAGGAGAAATATTGGTGATTAAAGAAATTTTGCTCTTTCCTGAAGGAAATCCAATCCAATCTCATCCTCTTGATTATTTCTGGACTCAATTCAATGGCCATTTTCAATATCTATCAAGGATAAATAGGAGGAGTTCTATGAGTTGTACATCTAACTAGATATCATAATCTAGACATTCTCAATCCACTTGGTTTTTCCTGTGTGAATAGTTAAGTCAAACTCTTTTGAGTGACTATGAATCATTCAGTCAGTCAACAAGCATTTAAGATCCATTAAGTTAGGGTGGCTAGGAGTCAGGAGTACCTGAGTTCAAATCCAACCTCAGACACTTAATAATTGTCTAGTTGTGTGGCCTTGGGCAAGCCACTTAACCCCATTTGCCTTGCAAAACAAAACAACAACAACAACAAAGATCCATTAAATTCTAGGTACTATACTTTAGCATATATTCAGGAGGTGTGATGTCCCAAAGTTTGACTCAATAATGAAATGTCATCTACAGATAGAAATATCTGGAGGACCTCCCCAATTATAAGGAATCCCTCTTCAACCTGTACCTTGCAATGGATCTCCTCCAAGAGAGTGGAAAATACCTCACAAGGGGAGGGGGGGTAGGAAGGGAGGGTGGAAGGAAATTTTTTAACTTAAAAATATACATATACTTATGTATGAATGTTGAAAAACTCTCCTAACATGTATTTGGAAAAATAAAATATCAATTAAAAAGGACAAAAAAAGAAAAATACCTCAAAATAGAGTAAGTTTATACAATTTTTTCTTCAAGATCTCAAGAACTTTAGAATCAATCAGATGACATGGGAAAGTTATCATGTCTCCCATGGGAGACATGAAAAGGACCACTAGCATGGCATACCTGCATCAAAGAAGACAACTATGCTCTATGAACCAAGCAGAACTGGAGCAGAATAAAAGACACATGAGATGTAATAATTTAGACACATCTATACTCCAAATGTTCATGTGGATTCTTTGTGCCTGACCTGTGATGTGCTCTTCCAAATTCATAGTAGTCTGATCAGTCACAGTCAGACACACCATACCTTACTCCAACATAGTGATGTCATTTTGATCCTCCTTATGAATGAAGGACAACAACCAACTGAATTCTCCTATTCCAGTTTTATGTCTCATCTCATATTAACAATCTTATTGTTATTTCAATTACTTTATCGTTCCAGACATCTTGCAGAACTCTGGGAAACATTGTTGGGAAAGATATTTTAAGATAACATCTCTATAATCAACATATATGCAAGCACCATGAAATTGTACATTTTCTGTGTATTTTAGTCAATTATATGATGATAAGATCTGGTCTACTATAAAATATCATTTGAAAAAGCCTCCCTATTTCATAAAAATGTAACTACCAAAGATATCTTAGCAAAATATGTGTATTATTATAAAAGAAATTCATAAGATCAAGAAGTAGACATGTAAATTGATAGTCAAATGATGTTCTCTCAGTCATAATAATGTCTTACAATTTTCCTCAACTTTGATATCTTCCTTCTTTCAGTTATCATGTCCATTACTCCCTCTATACAAATGTATTAATATGTGTCTCCTATGGCAGCAATGTCATCCATATACACTTGGTTTAATCCAGCTGTTTTTTTCCTTTTTTGTTCTCTTTAGAATCATTTCTATCATAAATTCTACTTTTATAAACCCTCTAGAACTGTGATGTTAGATTTCAAGTATGATGAACTCACTATCCTTTTGTTATCCTGACTTTCAAAAATCTTGTTTGCCAAAAATGTCTTGCAAATTATTTCCATCTCAATCTATTTTTTTTCTTAAAATTTTATACTTAAATGCCATTAGAATGGTTTTCTTTTGGATTCTTTAACCAAACTTTCCACAAAATTGGTTTTTTGCCTTTCTTGCTTCTCTTTTTTTTATGAAAAGATACTGATCCATTGTGCTTTTCTTTGTGTTTAAAAATAAGTTTATGTTCTAAAAGTTGAGTTGCTCTCAGACATATCTGAACTTTATTATAGACTGTGTCTATGTTCTTTCTTCCATCCATATATCATTTTTTCAGCATTTCATCAAATTAATCATATTAAATTTGTTTTAACTGTCATATTTTTTTACTTATTTTTATTCTTCTAGCTTTGTCTTAGGTCCTATTCTGATACTTTATCCTATGATACCTTATCTTTATATGAAATGACTCTGGATTCTAAAAGACTATGTCAGAAGAATATTTCTGGCAAGTCCTGCCATGCTAGATAGGTTTTAAAACAGTGCCAACAACAGATTGGGTCTGCTTTCTGAGAACAATGCCTTAGCCACATAAGGAAGGGACCTTTTCTAATAGTTTGGTCACATGATGATGAATTCTTTTTGCTTGGTAGCCTATGAAACAGGGGGGAAAATACAATATTCAACCTCCTTCAGTCTATACAGTGTGTTTGACATACTTTTGGAAATGAGGACATTCACTGCTAAAAATTTCAGTTTCATATTATAATTCTGCTTATATACTTTAACTTAGTTGTTGCTACTAGAAATTTGAGATCCTCATCCAATGACTGGAAAAACTGGATCTCAGCAATCTTGACATTTTCAATATAAACAAAACAAAAAGACAGAAGGAAGCTGCAGTTAAATGAAGGGATGAATTATAGGTTCTCCTTGGAGAGGCAAATAAAATGAGTTAACAGATTTGGTTTTATTGTGCATTCAAAGACAATACAAAGCAGAATTTCATGGAACTTTTGAATCAGAGAGCTCATGATAAATATTTGCAAAGAGAAGATACTGAAAACAATTGCAGTTTATACACCAACATCTGTAGAAGATAAAGTAAAGAAATTCTACAAGGACAATAATAATAAAACTATTGGAATTAAAACAGCACATGCTTTGACAATCAGTAATACAAGTAAGAATAAGTGAGGTTGGAAAAATGAACATATATGTGTATAGATATATGTTGATATTGATATACAGATAGCTATTGGAAAAAATATAATATACTGGCAAATATAGGTGTATGTAAATATATACATTGACAGAGAGAGAAAAAGAGAGCAGAGACAAAGAGTGATCAGAAACAAAAAAAAAGGGAGACCAAAGATCCACAGAGATCACAGAAGACTCATGCCTATAACCAATAAACAGTTCTTTAGAGAAAAGAATTAGAAGGTTAAGTAGGGTAAGAACTAAATAATATTGCAAAAAAAAGTTGTTTAATGCAAAGAAAGAAACTCATTCTTCATATAGAAGTCTGTTTTGAATTGTATGCAGTCAAAGTATGATCTTGTTTCAGAGACTCCTATACTCCTAAAATCAAAGAACTGGACAAAATAAAACAATCAATCCATCAACAAATGTTTATTAATTTATTAAGCACTTACTAAGTTCTGCTGATACAAAGATAAAACAAAATGTAATCATACTTAAGAAGTTTGAAATCTAATACATGAGACAAATACACAAACACTTATAATACAAGTGAAAGTATAAATGTCCAATTAGTGTACTATGTGAAATTGAAGAAGAGAAGAGTTGAGGGGGATGATGGTGGTCTTTATGAAGGAAGTACAACAGAGTTGATCCTTGAAGGAAGAAAACATTTTTAGCAGAGTTACAGATGGAAAATGTTCCAAGCATGGACAACTATGAAGAGCAACTAAGCAAGAAAGGGCAATGTTAGATTTAGGAATGATTGATGAACTTGATTTTTCAGTCAAGGTAAATAAAAGGTAAATATGATAAAGATGGAATGGAACATTAGAACCTTTATTTGGACATCAATGGGAAGACATTGAAGGTTTTTTATTGTTTTTGTTTTTGATTTAAGTAAAGGAATGATAGTGGTCAGTTCAAAGATTTATGTAAATTTCTCAATAGTAATTTCTCTAGCAGTAATAAAAAAGATGTACTAGAGAGTAGAACTACTGGAAGCAGGAAAACCAGGTAGAAGCTAGTATAATAGCCCAGACAAGAATGACCTAAACTAGGTGGGAGTAGGAAAAAAAAGAGCAGATAAAAAAGAAATCTCAAGAGTAAAATTTATAGTACTTGAAAACTAGTAGGACATGAGGACAAAGGAAAGGAAAGAATCAAAAATCATCTGGACCTAAGGGCCATTAATAGACATAGAGAAGGTAAGTTTTAGGGAAAAAAGGATGAGTTCAATTTTGAAATTTTTTAAGACTGAAGTTTTGGTGAGGTTGAGAAGATAGGATCATAGATGCCCAACTACATCATAGTGAGGTTATAAAGAATCTTCACAGAAGAGTTTGCATGCTGAATTTTTTCTTGTTGATGATTTGCGAGTATGAAGTGCCAAATTTAGTGCTAGCAGGAGAAAAAGACATAGTGGTGGGTGTGGTAAAGGTTTGCATATGTCCAGGACAATCTGTCCAATTCTTGACATATATGTACTTCCATCAGTATAGCTAAACACTACCTTCATTTTCAGCCTAATTATGCTCTAGTTTCGAAAATCCTTGTTTTGTGGTGCTCATGATGTGGGTGTAGTTACAACAAGCCATGGTGGTCCTCTTGCCTTCACTTATCATGAACATCACAAATCAAGAGAACCAAGAATAGTATAGAATTCTCTTTCTTCTTCCAAAATGAAACCAATTTTTAATTTAATCCTTCAAGGAGAACATGCTCTGTTATTAAGCTGCACCTTTATTGTGTCTTCTGCTTTAACTTATAATAAGAAAATCAACATTGATATGATTGAAATGCTCTAGTAGTTGATCAACTCATTTCTCATTGGACAAATACATTGTCCTTAAAATAACAAAGTTCAATTAATGTTCACTGATAGTCTAAAAAACAGTGATACTTAGGATCCTCAACCTTCTTCTCTACCAATCATTGCTATAACTTCAGAATAGGAAGGAACCCACACAGAAGAGATGATTCCTTCATGTTGTCATTTATTTTATGATTTGCCAAGACCAAAGAATTTACCACCATGAATAATCTGCTAGTAATGATAATTGCTTCCCTTAGTCTGGTCCTTAAACAGAAGATAGACCTAATTTGTTACTGGAATACTTTTCAAAACTTTTCTAATTTTGTAGATTCTTTCAACAGTGTTCACATAACACTAAGAATACTTTTGAAAATCCAAGGTCACTTCCATGTCCCAAGGAAACACTGGAATTAAAGGCCTGAGAATTCTAGAATATATTCTCCAAAGATTGTTATATGAATTTTCTAGGGGATTATAAACCACAAGGGAACAAAGACTGTTTCATTTTTTAATTGTATTACTAATGACTAACCAAATGCCTAAAATGTAATAGGTTTGTAATAAATGCATTTTTAAAATGAATTAAACTTCAGGACCTATCCTTTTTTTTTGTTTGTTTTTGCATGGCAATGTGGTTAAGTGACTTGCTCAAGTATTAAGTTCTGAGATCAGATTCAAACTCAGGTCCTCTTGACTTTAGGACTGGTGCTCTCTCCATTGTGCCATTTAGCTGCCACCATGACCATATTTAGAGATCCTTATATAGATAAATGGTTTAATCTATTCTTGTGAACTTTAATCTGGACTTTATGTTAAGCATTAAGGCTCAAAGTTCTTTGGGTCTAAAAGTATTCCACTAATTCGATCCATATTTACCAAGATCCTCAACCTACCTATTAATTCAAATCTGAATCCTACCAATTATTTTATCTATTTTATAATATATTTAAGGAAGAACAGACTAGCTATCTCACAGACAAAGAAAGTTGTCAAGAAGGAAATTTAGTAATGTTAATAATAACTGATATTTTAAAATCTTTTTAAAATCTTCAAATCTCTTTGACATACACTGCCTCATTTGAAGCATCATAACTTTCTGATAGATATTATTAACTCTTATTTTACAGAACAATCAAACAGTCAATAAACAGTTGTTGTTGTTGTTGTTGTTGCTGTTGTTGAGTCATTTTAGTTGGGTTCAACTCTTCCTGACTACATATGGGGTTTTCTTGGGAAAGATACCGTCACCAATAGGTATAACATTTACTATGCACCCAATACCTACTAAGACAGCTCTTGATCTCAAAAAGCTCTAAATTTTTTGTTTTTTTTTCAAGGTAATGGGGTTAAGTGACTTGCCTAGGTCACACACCTAGGTAATTATTAAATGTCTGAGATAGGATTTGAATTCACATCCTCTTGAGTCCAGGGCTGGTACTCTATCCACTGTACCATCTAGCTTCCCCACAGAAGTTCTCATTCTAATGAGAAAGAAAGATACCATAAAAACAACTGAGGCTCAGGTTAAGTGACTGGTCCAGACAAAAATGTGTAAAACTGAATATGAATATCTTTGTGATTTCACCTCCAACATTCTATTCACTAGACTCTGTTGACCATTTTTAGGATTCATTTAAGCTTCCTAATAATTAGAACTATTTTTTGTACTGGAAGTATTTAAACAAAAGTTGGAAATCACTTTTCAGATATGATAGGGAGAAAACTTGGGCTCATTTTTGTGGTTGGACTAGTTAGTCTTCCAGATCTGGAATTCTGTTTTATTTGTTTGTCACACATATCTGAAGTGCTGTTTCCCTTATAATCTCAATCAGATTCCTCCAAGATAGCATCTTCTTTCTCCTGGCCTCAAAATATCTTTGCATTTATCAATACCTTGCCACAACAGAGTCACTTTATATCTAACCCCTTCTGACATTCTATCATAATTATTCATCTTCCACAGGGCTAACTAAACTAACATAACAATAAATATTTATGTAGCCTCTTATTTAGGAATATTTATTTTATGCTATTAAAATAAAGTACAGATAAGCATATGGAATAAATTATCAACATTCTACTAGAAAACCCATGAATACAGATCAGATTTAATTCCCAGAGGTCAAGAAGTCTGCCTTTTCCATACATACAATTCCTCTAATTTGGAAATTCAATATATAATTGCCATAGATGATGATAATAATAATAATGGCAACAATTTCGAAAGCTTTCAAGGCCTTCCCACTCTGGCTCCAGTTTATCTTTTCAGCTTTATCTCCTACTCCTACCTCTTACATACTTATGTTGTGGCCTAAGTAGATAACTTGCTATCTTCCAAACATACCATAGGAGGCATGCATATCTACTATCACACGTTTTCTTATGCTGTTCCCTAATTCTATAATGCCCCAGCCCATGTTGAACTGTTTATATACTAATCACTATTCTGGCCTCAGATCAAATTCTAACTTCTCAATATGAATGCAGATAAAAACACACTATCTTCACTTTTCTAATTTTGTTTTTTTTGCTTTTCCTTTCTAATGGTTTTTCCTTTTTTGCTCTGATTCTTCTTTCACTGTGTGACCAATGTGGAAATATGTATGTCATGATTGCACATGGGGGGGGAAGGATGGAAAGGTGAAAACTTCACAAAAATGAATGTTGAAAATTATCTCTGCATATAATTGGAAAAATAAATAAATCAGAAAAAAGTCTAACTTCTCCTTGAAATCATACTTAAAATTCAGAGGAAAAGGTTTTTTCCTTCATCTGATCTTATAGAACTTGGAATTTTTCAAATGTATTATACTTACCTGTGTATTCATCTTATAGCTCCTACTATATTGAACACTTTTTGAGGACTGGGACCATGTCTCAACTGTCCCACATAACAAGCTTAGAGCATTATACATATAGACTTTCAATAAATGAATTGAAATTATTAATTTGTTAATTATAATTCATTCCTAACTATTCATCTGTCAACCTTTTATATGCTGCTTCTCATTTCAATGATCTGCCAAAATTATGCTTTACACAAAGAATGTATTCATTCCATGCACATAGAGTTCTTCCATTCTTGATTCTGAAATTCTGAGTTGGAGTAATAAGAGGCAAATAATTATATATCAACAACAGATTCACATTCATTCAGACTCATGTAGTCAACCAATAAGGCTGAAACAGAGGTATCAGTATAAGCATGCAACAGCCCATATCAAAGTTGTTTTGCAGTGCCCATTGTTTTATATTATTTCAACATTAAACCTGTGGGGGAGGCTAGGTAGCGCAGTGGATAAAGCACCGGCCCTGGAGTCAGGAGTACCTGGGTTCAAATCCAGTCTCAGACACTTAATAATTACCTAGCCGTGTGGCCTTGGGCAAGCCACTCAACCCCACTGCCTT
Source organism: Macrotis lagotis (assembly GCF_037893015.1). Classification (NCBI taxonomy): domain Eukaryota; kingdom Metazoa; phylum Chordata; class Mammalia; order Peramelemorphia; family Peramelidae; genus Macrotis; species Macrotis lagotis. The sequence continues at coordinate 723,000,769 of NC_133658.1, read as the reverse complement.
GCAAAAACCTAAAAAGAATAAAACACATTAAACCTGTGGAGGAAAAAGAAAATATAGATTACTCTTCTACCTACCAAAAGAAGACATATAAAATATTTCCAGATATTACATCTTATGCTTTTTTCATGATCTATGGATCTCAGAAAATTCTGTCTTCTATTACTTTAATGCATAAGTAGTAAGTTCTTATAAAACTGCATATGAAATTATTCATTTATTAGATATGAATTAAAAGTTGATGAAACATACATTATATCCACTTGAAACACAGTAGAGTTATACCTATACAATGATGATGGAAAATGGAAAGAAAGAAGTTGGGGAGGAAGGAAGGAAGGAAGGAAGGAAGGAAGGAAGGAAGGAAGGAAGGAAGGAAGGAAGGAAGGAAAGAAGGGAGGGAGGGTTTAGTCATCAAAATAGGCTTTTCAAAAGAATAAAGAGTAATTAGATGGTTTTAAGGAAAGGACATGGATATATTTGAAAGAATTCCTTATTAAGAGAAATGGGAAAACTATCTAGGAGAGAGGGGAGGGGAGAGAAAGAGAGAGAGAGAGAGAGAGAGAGAGAGAGAGAGAGAGAGAGAGAGAGAGAGAAATGGAACTCAAGAACCTTACCCCCCAAAAAATGATTCTTTACAACTGTTTCTAACAAAGGACTCATTTCTAAAATATTCAGAGAAATGAGTCAAATTTTTTTTTAAAAAAGCCATTCCCCAATTGACAAATGGTCAAAGAAAATGCAAAGGCAATTTATAGATGAGGAGATCAAAGCAATCCATAGTCATATGAAAAATTGCTCCAAATCATTACTTAATAGAGACATGCAAATTAAACTTCTCTGAGGTACCACCTCACAGCCGTCAGACTAGCCAATATGACAAGAAAGGATAATGAGCATTGTTGGAAGGGTTGTGGGAAATCTGGGACACTATTACATTGTTGGTGGAACTGTGAACTCATCCAACCTTTCTGGAGAGAAATTTGGAACTACACCCAAAGAGCAACAAAAATGTGTATAACCTTTGATCCAGCAATATCACTATTGGGTCTGTACCCTGAAGAGATGATGAAAAAGGGTAAAAACATCACTTGTACAAAAATATTCATAGCAGCCTTGTTTGTGGTGGCAAAGAATTGGAAATCAAGTAAATGTCCTTCAATTGGGGAATGGCTTAGCAAACTGTGGTATATGTATGTCATGGAACACTATTATTCTATTAGAAAGAAGGAAGGTCAGGATTTCAGGGAAGCCTGGAGGGATCTGCATAAACTGATGCTGAGTGAGATGAGCAGAACCAGAAAAACACTGTACACTCTAACAGCAACATGGGGGTGATGATCAACCTTGATGGACTCACTCATTCCACCAGTGCAACAATCAGGGACAATTTTGGGCTGTCTGAAATGGAGAATACCATCTATATCCAGAGAAAAAATTGTGGAGGCTGAACAAAGACCAAGGACTATTACCTTTAATTTGGAGGGGAAAACTGACATCTTATTTATCTGATCTTGCTATCTCTTATACTTTATGTTTCTTCCTTTCTTCTCTCTCATCACATTCAAAAAACAATGTAAAGATTGACAAATTGCCTTCTGTGGGGGTGGGGAGGGAAGTAAGATCGGGGAAAAATTGTAAAACTCAAAATAAATAAAATCTTTATTTAAAAAATGATTGTTGAAAACTATCTTTACATGTAGTTAGAAAAACAAATATTTTAAAAAGAATAATGGGGAGGAAGTCAACTGCAATTGTGGGATTATTCTGGGAATAGATATAAGCACTCATCCCCTCCTCAAAGAATTCCATTTTGCTCTAATCTTATGGGAAATATCTATGAACTGGAAGACATCAGATTGACCTGCAAATGAGTAAATACACCAGGCAGCTCACTTTGCTGGAATGATCCTAAAGGGAATGGGATATTGGACTGCTCATTTGCATTTTGGTCCCCGAATACTTTTAAAGTTCACAGCTATTAAAGTGCCCTTCTCTCCAAAGCCTGGGAACAAACTGAAAAGGGTCAACTCCAGTGACATGGACAATGAACTGTCTTCCGTATAGCTCTTAAGAAGACAACATGCATCTTATTTGAGACATAAATATTAGTGTTAGATATTTATCACTAAATTGGCACTATGCCAACTACTGCACATTTCTCTTTTTGAAGAAAAGATCTCTAAGAGCACAAAAGCTGCGTTTCCATCTTGATCTCAGTAATACTAATGTCCCACAGAGCCCCATTAAATTTTGCCTCTCAAGGAAAGCAGTGTCTCACTCTTCTTGGGAATGTCTTATGTATAAGCTTGCAGTTTGAGGGGGAAAAATCTCTGTGTATCTCTGGAACTTTCCTTTTCTCTTTTCTTTTTTATAACCACAGTAATATTTATTACCACAATACTCATCTTTTGACAATCCCATAATTCTCAATTTGAACACATGACTATAAATAGTAAGTACTTAAGAAATACTTATTGAATGAATGAATGGCCACAGCAAAGGTATTATTTCAAACTTACATTCTCTTCTTAAAGACCATAGTTCATTTGACCATGTTTCTATATGGACTATCAAATGTATTTTCTTAAGATAAAGTTATTTGTTTTTCTTTTCTTATTTTTTTTGCAAGGCAATGGGGTTAAGTGGCTTGCCCAAGGTCACACAGCTAGGTAATTATTGTCTGAGGCTGGATTTGAACTCATACTCCTGACTCCAGGGCCAGTGCTCTATCCACTTGGGCCACCTAGCCACCCTAAAGTCATTTGTTTTTGAAATTTCTTTTCCCTCACATCTTTCCAGACAGCGTATTCATCATTTCTCATGAAATTCCAGAACCAATACCTACAAGGAAATTGTGCTAACCAGAGTATCCCTGACCTCAAGAAACTCAACCATCTAAGACAATACAGGTGTGATGGAAATGGACATTCCCTATAATACAAACCATTCAACCATGAACAAATTCCTGAAGGGAGAAAAGGTATTTTCTTAAGTACAAACACTTGTAAGGGTGTTTATTTTTGTAGGGTTGGGAATGAAGGAGAGGAAATTCTGGGAGTTGTATTTTAGATGGATTGCAGGACAGGGGAAATCCATCTCATTTCCCTTTCAGAGAGGTGAGAGGATATCAAGAATGAATACAAATGAACTAGGAAAGCTCCAGTGTTTCTTTGTCTTCTTTAGGGAGAGGGTTAGCTCTTCTGAGATGGGATTATTGTTCAAATGTGACTGGATAATAGATTTCATCAGTCTCATTCACAAAGCACAGAACAACTTTGATCCATGACCAACCCCACAGAGAAGGGCTGGGAGTTGAATTCCCAGTCACTTTTGTTAGTAACTCTCAAACAGAAACAACGGTCTGGTTACTTAACCTCCCAATAAAGGACTATGCAGGGAAAATACATAAAGGCAATTCAATAAATTGCATAATGGTTGTTTTAAAACAATAAAACTATACATAGAAACATCCACACCAGAAGACCTGGCTAGAGAATTCTGTCAACACCCCTATACTTGCAAAAGGACACACACACACACACACACACACACACACACACACACACACACAGACAAAATCTTCCTCTCTCTCTTGTGTTCTGCTGCCATGATAGCTAATACCAATATCCAGCTCAAAACTTCCAACAATAGCAAATCTCATTTTTCCCTCTTCAAGAATCAAATGAAAATATTTAGCATTTATCTTATTGGCTTTTTACTTTCAAAGTACATTATGCCTTACATGAAGCAGATGCATAACACAGATCCAATAAGGTAAAGTTCTTAAGACAGTACCTAGCACACAGTGCCAGATAAATGCAATCTGTTATTAAAAATGATAGCTACACATTTTAATACTACCAACTTCACTGAAGAAACTGAGGGAGGAAAATTGACTTCCAAAGGTCTCAGATGGTGTTGAAAAGAAAACTAGAATATGGATTCTAGGGTCCTACCTATGTCAACAAATATCATATCTGGTTTTTGGAGTTCTTAAAGGAGTATAAAAAGCTCTGGCATGCAGGGGTCAGGTTGGAATATGCACACTTTTCACATCCCAAGAAAAAGTAAGAAGCCTATCAGAATTAAAGACTCATTAAGAAGTCCCTAGTATAATAGAAGCTATTCCCCAAAGTACATCTTAGGAGTCATATACAAGTTCTACAAACAAGAATGTTAGGGGCATGAGTTTCTTGCTCTCAGAAAGTATGGAGGACAGGAGTATATTGCAATAAATTATACCAGTGCCAAGTAACAACTACATATGAACATGATAGAAGATAAAACAAAATATCTGAGGAAATCCCTTGCATCTGTACAAATTTTCAGAGATAATGATTTTTTGAGTATCCAGGATCATGGAAGGCCTCAAGATATAATACCTTGTAAGAACTGGTTGCAAAAATTGACAATATATAGAACTTGGTGAAGGAAAGTCTTGAAGATGAGAAAGGATATGACAATCATATTTGAAAAGTTGCTGTGAAGAGTGATTATGCTTGTTCTATTTGACTCCAGAGAGCAAAGGTCCCTAGCCCCTGTGGCCTCAGTCACAGTGTTTATGGTATTTAACTAGCAGCTATGCTAAATAATGAAATTTTTCCTAAGACTACCTCCCTTCTTAGGGAGGTAGTGATTACTAGCCCTTATTCCCTTACTAGAAGTACCTAATCAAAAGCCAGATGGTCAATGATTGGGTATTTTGGAGAGGATTCTTAGTCAAGAACTGAATTGGATGACTTCTGATCTCTGTGATTTTTTTTGTGATTATGATTCAAATCAATAAATATTTATTAAGCATCCACTATTTCCCAGGCACTGTGTCAAGAGCTAGATTTTGTGAACTCCTCATTTTCCTAAAATATAGTGTTTAGGAATGGATACAATAACTACAAGTATGATCTGGCTAGTGCAGAGTCCAGGGAAATTATCCCTTCCTGAGTCCTAAAAAATATGCTTCTTAAAATTAAGCTAAATATTTCACTTTTTTTCACTGATTCATGATCTGATCTGCAAAAACTGATACCCAAAGCTCTTTTTCATACAAACTACTTTCTTTATCTATGATATACTTGGTAAATAAATTTTTATCCCAAATTTAAGACTTTACATTTATCTTTTGTATATTTATCTTATTATATTTGGCCCCGTTTTCTAGACTATTGAGGTCTTTATATACTCTGATTTTATTATCTAAAGTATTAGACATTTTCCCCAAATTTGTGCCATCTGCCAATTGGATAAGCATGAAATCTCCTTTAGTTAAATTACTGATAAAAATTTAAAGCAGCACAGTACCAACCAAGTAGGAATCTCCTAGCCCTACTTCTAGATACTTCCTTTTGTTAATGGCTATCAATTACCAAGTCTACCTTTCATTACATTTTATATATATATATATATATATATATATATATATATATATATATATATACACACTTCTTTTTTCAGACACTGTACTAATGTAGACCCTCATATCTTCATACTCAGATTGCTAATTATCCTTTTGTTCTTTGTCTTATACCACATCTTGTGTAATAATTACAATAAGAACAAATGTTTTAAGGACTACAAAATATTTTACTTAGGCTATCTCTTTTTATTCTCATAACCCTCAGAGGAAGGTGAGACTTTTGTGGTCACTTCCAGGTATTACATTTTAGGAAGGATACTGTGAAATACAAGTCCAGAGACAAGTCCAGGGAGAAGAGACAAGAACCATGAAGTCTATGTCATAAAAATAGTACAAGGAACTGGTTGTGCTCAGCTTGGGAGGGAAGAAAGCATTGTTAGGCAGAAAGAACTGTCTTCAAGTATCTGAAAGAATATCACATAGAAATAGAATTCAGTTTGTTCTTCTTTGGCCCAAAAGAACAACACAAAGAGAAATGGCTAGCAGTTGAAAGGAGGCAGATTTCAATTTGACATAATTGTTAAAAATATTAACAATTGGAGATGTCCAAAACTTGATTATGAAGAAACAAAGAAGAAAAATCTCAATGGAAAAAATGAAAAAGAGTAAGAATGGGAGCCTAATACCATTTCTCCAAAGATATTACAAAATAGAAATAACCAAAACTATTTAGTCCTGAATTTTGAAAAGAGAGGTTAATCAAAGGAATAGACTAGACACACAAAATACATAAGCACTCAAAATTTTCAATAACTCTAAAAATGCCAAAAATTGGGCCCTCTTCATTCAACAAAAATTTCTGGGGAAATGGGAAATCAATCTTACAGAAATTAGGTAAAGACCAATATCTTAAACTGATTATGAAGTTGAACTCCAAATATAAACATGACAGATATAAAAGACATTACAAACAAATTAGAGGAACTAGGAAGGAAATATGTCTTGTTACTGTGAATAGGACGAAAGTTCATGATCAAATAAAGAATTTAGAGGAACATAGAAGACAAAATTCATAATTATTATATAAAATTAAAAGGACAAAATAAGTGGTATGGATAGAGGACTAAGCTTCAAATCGTGGAATCTCACCTTTAAGAATTCAAACGCAACCACAGTCATTTACTAGATTTGTGATCCTGGGCAAGTCCCTTAACCCCTATTGACTTCAGTTCCTCATCTATAAAATGAACAGGAGAGGGAAATACTCAAGCATCTTTACTAAGAAAACCCTAATGGGGTCATAAGAGTCAGATATCACTGAAATGGCTGAATGGCAGCAGTACATAGAATTTAGAAGGTTTTGTGACTTCTGGGAGGCAAGATGAAGGAGTCAATCACTATGACTCTCCCAAAATTCAACTCCAAATATTCATAAAGTTGCACCCCAAAACAAATCCTGGAACAGCAGTACTGGCAAAAAGATGGGATGAAACAATCTTATAGCACAAGAAATTTGGAAGATCAGCAGAAAAAATTGGTCTCACTTGAATGAATACAGTCTAGAATAAGAAGCATCTAAGCAAGCCAGCAACAAACTCAATCTCAGCAAACTGGAGGGTAATACTGAATCCCAGTGGAGTGGAGCAATCAAAAGCCCACACCAAATCTCACATGTCTTGGCATTACCAGGGGATTGAGTAGCTTCAGTTCCAAGAACTGCCCCTACTTTAGCTCAGTCCCAGACAAACAGGCAGAATCCTATGGATAGGCTGCCATATGCTCTAGACCACTTGGACAGACAAGTAGACACAGCACACATAAGTCATAATAGCCAGGTAAACACGCAGCTGCCAACTCCAGGTCCTACCTCTTACTTCAGTGTAACCTCAGGCAAACAGACATAAGTCAATACAGGAAAGATGAGAAAAAAAAAAACAAAAACAAATTTGATCATAGAAAGTGATTTTGGTGACAGGGAAGATCAAGACACAAACTCAGAAGAGGACAATAATATCAAAATGCCTATGAGTGCCAAGAGAACAATGTACACATTAACAACAACACTGTGCGATGGAAGCAGCTCCTCTCAGCATTTCAGAGAGCTAGGTATTAGATCAGCTATGGACAATTTTATCCCATCCAGAGGAAGAAAAACAAAATAAAAAAACCCTTCAGAATCTGATGAACACTTTATAAAAATTATCTCTTATGTATCTTTCTTCCTTAATCCTAACTACTCATACTGAAAATGACTCATCTGTAAACATGTTTACCATAAATATGTACATACAATGACAACCTGACTGTTCACCACTGAGGGGAGGGGGGGTGAGAAGGGAGGGTGGAAGGGAATTTTGTAACTTAAAAATATACATATGCATAATGATGAATGTTAAAAAATAATTTTGAGGCAGCTAGGTGGCGCAGTGGATGGAACACCAGCTCTGGAGTCAGGAGTACCTGAGTTCAAATCCAGACTCAGACACTTAATAATTACCTAGCTATGCGGCCTTGGACAAGCCACTTAACCCCAATTGCCTTGCAAAAAAATCTAAATAATAATAATAATAAATAATAATAATTTTAAATGTCTTTAAGCAAAACCCCTAAGAAAAAATGGGAAGTGAGCTCAAGTCCAGGAAGAACTTTCATGGAAGACCTAAAAAGGGGAGCTTAAAAATCAAATAAAAGCAGTAGAAGAAAAAATTGGAAGAGATATATGAAAGTGATGCAAAAGAATTATGAAAAAAGTCAACAGTTTGGAAAAAGAAAACAACTGCTTAAAAAGTAGTAGCCAAAAGAAATAGGAGATTAAAAATAATACAATTGACTAAATATAAAAGGAAGTACAAAAATGAAATGAGTAATCATAACTCCTTAAACCTTGGAATTAGACAAATGAAAGTTAATGACTTTATAAAACATCAAAGATCTATCAAAGAAATTCAAAAGAATGAAAAAATAGAAGAAAATGAAAATTTTCTCATTGGAAAAATAACTAGCCTGGAAAATAAAACTAGGAGAGACAATGTTAGCATCATTGGATTACATGAAAACCATAATCAAAAGAAGGACCTGGACAGGATCTTTCAATAAATTTTCAAGAAAACTATCCTTCTATCCTAAAACCAGAGAACAAAAGCCTTGAAAGAATCCACAGATCACCTCTGGAAAAAGATAACAGAATAAAAAACTTCAAGGAGCATTATAGCCAAGTTTAAGAGATACCAGATAAAGGAAAAAATACTGCAAGTGTCCAGAAAGAAACAGTTAAAGTATTGGGGAGCTACAATCAGCATTACAAAGGATTTAACAGCTGCAAAATTAAAGGATGAGAATTCATAAAACATGGTATACCAGAAGGCAAAGTAGCTAGGACTAAAACCAAGAAACAATTACCTAGTGAAATTAAGCATAATACTTCGAGGAGGAAAAATGGTTATTCAATAAATTAGAAGGATTTCAAGCTTTCAAAAAGAGAATAACAGAATTAAACCAAAAATTTGATCTCCATTATCAAGACTTAAGAGAAGTCTAAACAGGTAAAAAGGGGGGAAAAACATAAGGGATTGAATATAACTAAACTGTCTTTATCTCTACATGAAAAAATGATATCTGTAATTCTTAAACATTATATCACTAATAGTACACCTAAAAGGAATATTCATAGAGTACAGATATCATTGAGAGAATGATATAAAATGACATTAAAAAATGTGGCCACAAAATCTGGTATGGTAATGCTCCTCCTAATCCCTAAACTAAAAAGCAGATCAAACGAGGGGCAGCACAACAGAGTCCTATCCTGAGTGCCAACAAAGGGAACTGTAATCTTCTCCCCAGTTGTCTAACTCCCTTATTGTCTATGGGTGAGACCTCTTGTAGCAGCTGCTGCCACTGCTGGTTCTATCACTCCTAGCACCTGTTTCTGCTTTACTAAGGGCTGGTCTGTAATAGTCTGATCTCAGCTACACTCTGATTACGATGTGGCCGAACTTTCCTGCATCTAGACTTTCATGGGTTGGAAAATTATTTCACCCCTTCTTTTTTTGTGGGTTCTGCCACTGCAGAATATGTTTTGAGGAAACATTTTAAAGGTCTTTGTAGAGAAATTTAGCAGTTCTCAGGTGAGTCTCTGCATTTTCTCTACAACCTTGGTTCTGCCACCCTAAGTAAAGGACTAATTCAAATTAGAGAAAGATTAAATAAATGAATGAATGAATGAATGAATAAATGACTGAATAAATAAATAAATAGAAATAAAATAAAAGAACAAAAGCCATTCCCTAGTAGATAGTTAGTGAATAGACAGTTCTCAAAGGAAGACTTTCAACAACTATATGAAAATTTGCTCCAAATCATTAATAATTAGAAGAATGAAAATTAAAATAACACTGAGGTTCTACTTTACACCCATCAAATTGGAAAAAATGACAAAAAAAAGAAAATGACAAGTGTTAGAGGGATAAGAGAAAAACTAACACACTAATGACAGTTGGAGTAGCTGTGAATTAACTTAGCCATTCTGAAAATCAATTTGAATTATGCCCAGAATGTCACTAAACTGTTCATGCCCTTTGATGTAACAATACCGCTATTAAATCTATCCTCCCAAATAGATCAAGAAAGAGGAAAAAAGACCCATATAAACCAAAAATAAAATTGTAGCAACTCTTTTTATAGAGGCAAAGTCCTGGAAATAAAAAGGTGCCTATCAGTTTGGTAATAATTGAACAAACTACAGTATGTGGATATAATGAAATACTATTGTACCTTTTTGCAATACCAAAAAAAAAAAAACCTAGGAAAAAAGTAGGTATCTATCAATCAGAGATCAGCTAGATATCTATACCCCCCAAATAAAAAATGAATGTAATAAGATTTTTAAAAGATTAAAGAGGAATTGAATAAAGGGATATGAGAAGACAATCCCAAGCTTTGTGGTTGTCCATAAGTATTGTACATTACATGGGTCCTTGAATTTTTCAGTGTATCTATCAGTTGCATTGAGAATTATTCTCTTTTTAAAATTGTAATATGAAAGAGCTCTTTGGGAGAGGGGAAAGGAGAACCTTGGGATAATTATGATGATATAAGAAACAAAACATAAATAAAAACTTATATTAAAAATTAAGTTATCATGCCCTAAGAAATGATGAAAGAAAAATCCAGAGAAAATGAGTAATACATACATGAATTGATATTGAGTGAAGTGAGGTGAAACAATTTCTTTGATAATAGTAACCATACCATAGCAGAGGACTGTTGTTGAAGCACAAAATACTTTCTAAAAGAAAGGTGAGGGACTTAGGACAGAGAATGAGATCGTTTTTAAACACAACTAATATGGGAATTTCTTTCTTTGACTATGCATATTTCTACAAGGGTTTTGGTTTTTTTTTCCAATGGACTAAAAATGAAAAGAAAGGAGATAATGATAGAGTCACACAAAAAAAAGAAAATTAAAGAGTCCTTGAAGCATTTTTATAAGCATAGAAGATAACAGAAGGAAGGAAAGACAGAAAAATAAACAAGCATGTCAACCTTCATGATTATATGTTGCATTATTATATAGTTAAAAAACAAGCCGCACATAATAGAGATTCAGTGTCTTTATACAATTCTTTATTTTGTTCTATTTTGTATGTAGAAATGCTCATTTTATTTGTTGTTGATTGTGCTCAGAATTTTAAAAATTATTTTTAAAGAAATAGTCTACCCTAAATATAAAGGACAGGAAGAACCTTACTTTCATCAAGAATAGAATAAAGGGGGCGGCTAGATGGCGCAGTGGATAAAGCACCGGCCCTGGAGTCAGGAGGACCTGAGTTCAAATCCGGTCTCAGACACTTAATAATTACCTAGCTGCGTGGCCTTGAGCAAGCCACTTAACCCCGTTTGCCTTACAAAAAAAAAAAAAAAAAAAAAAAAAAACCTAGCTTTTTCGCCCGTCCAGCCGTCGTGGTGGAAGCTCGGCTGTCATCTCATCATCATGTCCTCTCATAAAACATTCAGAATCAAGAGGTTCCTGGCCAAGAAACAGAAGCAAAATCGTCCCATTCCCCAGTGGATTCGGATGAAAACTGGCAATAAGATCAGGTACAACTCAAAGAGGAGACACTGGGGAAGGACCAAGCTCGGGTTATAAAGAATGGCCAGGGAAATGAAAGACTTTCTACACCAAGACCACCTCCCCCTCCCTACCATTGCACCCATCCATCCATCCATTCATTCATTCATCCATTCATCCATCCGTCACTTAAATCGCCTCATTGCCCCCAATAAGAAGTAACTACTACTGCTGCCCCTCCCATTTTGGAAACCTGTCTGCCAAAGTGCAGACGTCAAAGAAAACCCCCAGCAAAGTATTCGACTTGTCTTGCCCTTGAATGTCTTCATCTCTTGCATCCATTCGTTCGGTAAACTGTGTATGGTGATATAGTTTAAATTACTCTTCTCTCCATCTCTGTGTGGCATTTGTCTGTTTGAGGTTATGCTTAAGAGGCAGAGATCATCCCGCAACAAGTTATTCCTGTCAAGAAAAACCAAGCTCAAGCCCTGCCTCAAACAAGCCTTCACAGTAACCTCTCTGTGTTTTGTTTTGGGTTCTAAGGAGTTAGAAGAGAGGTTGTTGTGGGGATCTAAGATTTGCAAGCCTTCAGAGGAAGCCTCCAGTGCTGCTAATCCGGAGCTGTCTCAGCCAGATTACCGCAGCTGACTGTGTTCATTTCTCTCACAGTCAGAGAAGTAGCCTGTTTGACTCCTTATTTCACAAAATAAGCCGTCTTCCTTCCTTGTTGGGAGGTGGTAAATTAAGTGTTAGCAACTTTCTTAAAAGTTGTCGGTTATTTGTGTGTTTGGGAAAGCCCAACCTTTTTGTTAGGAACTAGACCTGGTCCAGGTGAATGGCTTCATAATTTTCTGAAGATGCAATTCTGCTAATAAAGGGCTTCTACAAAAAAAAAAATAGAATAAAGAAGATCACACACGCACACACACACACAGGCATAAAAGTCTTCTAAATTCATAAAGAAATAAGAAGGCAAGGGAATAGGTTAGGGGAGAGGATAAAGGAGGGGTGGATAGGTTAAAGAAGCGGTTAAGGTAGTGGGTAGAAGCAAAACAGAGGAGGGAGGAGGGAAAGGATAAATAGGATGAGGAAAAATAGGTAGCAGGAAAAAACACAAGTAATTATAGGTTTGAATGTTAATGGAATGGATTTGCCCAATGGAAACAGATGACAGATTAAAAGTTTAAATTTGACAATTTGTGGCTTTTAGGAAACACTGTAAAAACAAGGGTAGCTAGGTAGTATAATGGATAAAGCACCAGCCCTGGAGTCAGGAGGACTTGAATTCAAATCCAGCCTCAGATACTTGACACTAGCTATGTGACCTGGAGCAAGTCCTTAAATCTGATTGCCTCATACCCAGGGCCATCTCCAATCATCCTGATCTATATTATTTGACCACTGGATTTAGATGGCTCCAAAGACAAAGTGAGGCTTGGTGCCTTAGCACAGTATCCCCTCAATTCACTTACTTGTCAGGGCATTGCCTCCCTGATGTGATGATCTTCTTCAAGAACAAAGGACAAATATCATCATAAAAATGAGAGGTACACATAAAGATAAAATAAAAGACAGGAGAATTTATTATGTAAAAAGAAGAAATAGTTATCATAATTTCAGAGAAAGTTTAAGCCAAAAAAGATTTAATCAAAAGAAAAATATTGAAACTATACTAGGTGTAACCAATATTGTTCAATATTGTTTAAAACCATTTTAAATAACTACACAGTATAAAATACCTGAGATTATGCCTAGCACAGACACAGAAATTATATGAACATAAACATAAAACACTTTTAATGTAAGTAAATTCAAATTTAAATTATTGGTTATATTTTTGTCCACAAGTAGGTAAAGCCAATATAATTTTTTTAGGTTTTTTTTTGCAAGGCAAATGGGGTTAAGTGGCTTGCCCAAGGCCACACAGATAATTATTAAGTGTCTGAGACCAGCTTTGAACCCAGGTACTCCTGACTCCAGGGCCGGTTCTTTATCCACTGCGCCACCTAGCCACCCCAGCCAATATAATTTTTAAAATGACAATTTTACCTACTTAATCTATTTATTCAAAGTCATCCCAATTAAATTACTAAAAAAGTTATCTTATTAGAAAAAATAATCACAAAATAAATTTGAAGAATAAAAGGTCAGGAATTTCAAAGAAACCAAAGAAAAAAGATGTAAAGGGAAGCTGATTCAACAGTGTCAGACCTTAAACTATATTATAAGGTAACAACATTATTAAAGTATAAAATAGATAACTTTAATTATTTTAAATTAAAATTTTCAGGTAGAGCAGTGGATGGATCACCAGCTCTTCAGTCAGGAAGATCTGAGTTCAAAATCAATCTCAGACACTTGATACTTACTAGCTGTGTGACCTTGGACAAGTCACTTAACCCCAATTCCTCACTGAAAAAAAAAGTAATTCGGAAAATTGGCGGGGGGGAACTGTCATAGACAATCCCTCAGATAAGATGTAATTGGGTTGGAATATTGCTGTAGTATAGAAAATGATGAGCTGGTTGATTTAGAAAAATATGCAAAGAGAGGGAGCAGAGGGAGGATGGAAGAGTAAAGGCAAGGACTGAATGGAGTTTTCCCCAAAGCCATTTCAAATACCCTTAAACAATATTTCTAAACAAATTTTGTAGATTCCACAAAAAGACGGAGTAAAACCATTTTCCAGCCCAAAACAATGTAGATCATCAAGAAGGGTCTGTTACACCAGGTTGAGAGAGGACTGCAATGCAACATGGGCCCACCCTAGCCCAGGCTGGCAATGTAGGGACAGGCAAGCAGGTTGACTGGGTCAGTGGCAGTGGTGGCAGCTTCCAGACCTCTCAAACCAAGAATTGCTGGAGATAACTTGAAAGTTCAACAGAAAAAGTCTGTGACACCAGGATGAGAGTGGAGCACGGGTCCCAGCAGTCCTTAGGAGCCACTGATCAGTAGCAGGGGTGGCTACTTCCAAAACTCTCATCCCACAAATGTAAGGAGGTCAGAAGTAGATTATAGGGGTCTCTTTGATATCACTGAGGTAGGACTCTTTTCCCCTACTCAGATCTGGGTCACAAGTCTGGCTGGCAGACCCAGGATGAGGAAGAACACAAAAGAGCTTACTTCCCCATGGGCAGGGGAGTGGGGGCCCTTCTCATAATTCCAGAGCAGAAAGGAAGGCTTGTGGTCGCCCACAGACCAGAGGATGGGCTAGGAGACTAATCAAAACCTCTCCTTAGACCACACTACCTTGGAAAAATTGAAAATTTGCAGGCTCCTAGAAGTATCTCAGAAAAGTTGCAAAAAAACCAAAAGCTTGAGACAGTGGCCCCTCCACCATGGAAGCAGAGCCCTACAAAGAGCTTAAATCAAGTCATAGACTGGAGAAATGTGCAAATAACAGAAGGAAAAATCTAACCATGGAAAATTACTCTAGTGATAAGGAGGATTAAAACACACTCAGAAGAATATAACAAAGTCAAAGCTCCTACAATCAAAAGCTTCAAGAAAAATATGAATTGATCTCGGGTCATGGAAGATCTCAAAAAGAATTTTGAAACTCAAGTAAGGAAAGTAGAGGAAAAATTGGGAAGAGAAAAGAGTGATGAAGGAAAATTGTGAAAATGAGTCTGCAGCTTGGTGAAAAAGACACACACAAAAAAAAATTGAAGACAATAACATTCTGAAAACCAAACTTGGGAGCAGCTAGGAGTGGAGTTAGTAGGACTTGAGTTCAAATCTGATCTCAGACACTTAATAATTACCTATTTATTTGACCTTGGACAAGTCATTTAACCTCTTCACCTTGCAAAAAAACCCAATTTTTTTTTAAAAAAAGGGAAAACCAGGCTTGGTCAAATGGAAAAAGAGGTATAAAAATTCACTGAAGAAAATGATTCCCTAAAATATAGAATTAAGCAAATTCTAAGGTATTATCTCATTGGTAATGAATTGATTAATAGGGGAAAATGACAAATGTAGGAGGCAATGTAGAGAAAATGAAACCTTAATGTACTTTTGGAGGAGCTATAGAATGATTCAACCATTCTCTAGAACAATTGATGACTTTATGAGAAATCAAGAAACAATAAAACAAAACCAACAGAATGAAAAATTAAAACACAATGTGAAATATCTTATTGGAAAAACAACTGACCTGGAAAATAGATCTAAGAGAGATAATTTAGAAATTATTGGATAACCTAAAAGCCTTGATCAAAAAAAGGGTCTAAATATCATCTTGCACAAAATTATCAAGGAAAACTTCTCTGTAACTCTAGAACCAGAGGGTAAAATGGAAATTATTAAAATAGAAATTATACCATATATATATTAAAATAGAAATTATACCAATCACATCTTGAAAGAGATCCCAAAATGAAAACTGGCCAGAACAACATAATTAAATTTCAGGACTTCCAGGTAAAGGAGAAAATGTTACAAGCAGTCAGAAATAAACAATTCAATTATCATGGAGTCATATACAGGATAACACAAGATATAATAATTTCTGAATTAAAGGACTGTAGGACTTGAAATATGATATTCTAGAAGACAAAGGAACCTGGATAATAACCTAGAATCAACTACCCAGCAAAACTGAGCTTTCCTTTCTGGGGAAAAGATGGCCATTCATTGAAACAGGGAACTTTCAAATTTTGCTGATGAAAAGATCAGAACTGAACATAAAATATGATCTTCAAATATGAGATTCAGGTAAAAAAATTAAAAGGTGAACAGGAAAGGGAAATTATAAAAGACTTAATGATGATGGACTTGATAGGAATAGAATGGAGGGAAATACAGTTAGCAATTGTAACTGTGGGGGAAAAAATTTTGAACAAGTTTCTCTGATAAAGACCTCATTTCCCAAACATAGAGAACTGAGTCAGATTTATAAAAACAAAAGGAGCCATTCCCCAATTGATATATGATTAAAAGATATGAACAGTTTTCAGATGAGGTTATCAATGCTATCTATGATATATTTTAAAAATGTCCTAACTCGCTACCGATTGGAGAAATGCAAATTAGAACAATTCTGAGGTATTACATCATTGGTAATGGATTGATTAATAGGACAGAAAGGGAAAATGACAAATGTAGGAGGCTGATGTAGATAAAATGAGACATTAATACACTTTTGGAGGAGTTATAGAATGATTCAACATTCTCTAGAGCAATTTGGAACTATGCCCAAAGGACTACAAAACCATGCCTCTCTCCCTTTAACCTAGTAATGCCACTATTCAGTCTGTATGCCAGAAGTGATGAAAAATGGGAAGGAAAAGGACCTATATGCATAATGAAATTTATATCAGCTCTTCTGTGGTGGCAAGGAATTGAGGGAATGCTCATCAGTTGGGGGATTGCCGAACAAATCGTGGAATGTGATTTTAATGGAATATTATTCTGCTATAGGAAATGATGAGCAGGATGCTCTTAGTAAATGCTGGAAAGACTTACATGAACATATGCGATGAGAAATGTACTACATGCAAAGAAGAAGCAATATTGTAGGGTGATCAGTTGTGAACAACTTAGTAGTGTATCTCAGTAGTGCTGAGATACAAACAACTCTGAAGGACTTATGATAAAAACTGATCAGTCCCCAGAGAACAAGTTGATGTTGTCTGAATACAGATTAAATCATACTTTTTTAACTTTTTTTTCTTGAGGTTTCTTTTGTTTACTTTCACAAATTGACTATTCTGGAAATTTTTCACATGACTACACAAAGGGGTAGTGGGGGGGAAGGGAGAGAATTTGGAACTCAGATTTAAAAATGAATATTAAAACTTGTTTGAAAATGAATATTAAAACTTGTTTTTACACGTAACTGAAGAAAAATAAAATATCTTTAAAAAAGAAAAATAGAAAGATTTGGACTTATAAATGGAGATGCTATCTACTTTAAGGGAAAGAGATAACAAGTGGAAATAAGCATAATGTGTGTGTGTGTGTGTGTGTGTGTGTGTGTGTGTGTGCTATGTTAAATGTCTATGAGTGCATATGTAGATATAGGTGTAAGTTTATAGATATCTATGTATATGTATCTGTATGTGCCTATCTGCATTTCATTGTAGCCTTTTGAAGGGGTGAAGAGAAGAGGAAAAATAAATCACAAGTGCACAGCAAAGAACAAAAGAAAACCTGCCAGGAAGCAAGAAAAACTGAGTAGCTTTGAAAAGAATGCATAGTATTTATTATATAGGGTTTCCTTGAAATGGAATTTTTTAATATTGAATCCTCTTTTTTCCCCCATGTCAGTGGCATTTTTTTTCTTTTTTCATTTTGTTTTTCGTGTTTATCTCAAAAAATGAAGTCTAGAATTGAGATGACTGTCATAATCCTACAGAGACCATTACACCAGCTGAACAAGATGCCCAATAGAGAACAGAGAATCCCAGGAGAGATCCAGAAGGAGGGACAACAGAGATAATAAAACAGGTGCAGGCCCAGGAGAAATCATTTTACAGTAGAAATCAAGCCCAGAGAGAATAGTCAGAAAACATTTCCAGAAGGCATGGGAAGTCCATCATTATCAGTAACATCAGTTGGTCCTCCACACAATTCCCCTGATTCCACAGACCACCTAATGCATGATACCTCCCTATGCCCACTCTTCCCACTGATGGTAGTAGGAGACCTGAGAGAAAGGGAAAAGGAACAATCTTTGATTAAACACTTAAATATGCCAGGCACTATAATAAGCACTTTACAAATGTCTATTTGAGCCTCACAACAACTCCATGAGGATTATATCCCCATTTTACAGTTGAAGGAGCTGAAGCAGAGGTGTATGACTTTGGGGTTCATGTAGCCCATGTTATGAGGGAATATCTTGTTTCTACTTTAATCACTATGGTATGTTAAAAAAAAAAAACAAAATATGCCCTCATTCAGAAGTTAGAGGGTATAATACTGAATGGATGTGAACCTTCAAAGTACCTTGATGCTACTGTAGTTTTTCTGGGAGTCCAAAGTGTGAGAATGCTGCAAAGGAGAAATGTTTTAAATCTCTTTTTTAAAAAGTTTGTCTTCTACAGAAAAGAATATTAAAACTTAAGGGAATAATATGACCTGTCCAAAATGTTGTAGGTAATAAGTACAAAATCAGAACTCAAACTCAGGATCCTAGACTTCATACCCAGTGCTTCTAACACTACATTGATCAGGAGCTAGGCTAGCTTGTGTTACCTGAAGCTATGATTCAGGATTAAATATGATGATATATGTGTAGATGGGTCAGTAATGAGTCTTCAGATATTGTTGTTCATTGTTCATCCTTCATTTTCTAGTGGATCAATGACAATATAGGGTGATGTATTGACTCCTGTGTGAATTGAATTTAAATGAGACAGAGTAGCAATTAGTCTTCAGCCTTAATCTCTCTTGCTAACTCATCAAAATTCAGATGGCTGGCAATGGCCCAGGATGCAATGATTGGCCTTGGCTTCTTCAAAGTCTGACCAAGCCTGAAGTGCTCCACAAAGTCTGATTTGGCCATTCAAGGACTTTGAAACAAATTGTTCTCATCTGCTCATCACATTGAGGGTAGACATCATACTAACTCCCAGATGAGATTGAGCTGTAACTATCAGTTAACCTCACCCTGGTTTATTCTGTCTGCCAAGATTTTACTGGGGTGTGGTCATTGTACAAGCTGCAAGTTCTTGGAGCCACAGGTAAGAATCGGGTGATTAAAGATGGATGAGGAGCCCTGAAAAGGCTTGGCAAATGTTCCCATCAAAGGTGCCCATCCTCCCTGAGTACTTCATACATACACATTTGCATTAAACCAAAAAGGAAGAGCTCAGAAATAGCTACAACAAACTGAGGAAAGAATATATGGAACAAAATGAATTCCAGTTAATAAGAGGTCTTTTGAATTAAAGAGAACTGGGACTTAAGGTAAAGAGTGGTATTGAGTTATAAAAGGCTTAAACATGGCAAGGCAAACAAGAATTTATTAATCACCTACTATGTTTAAGAAATACCCTTTTGGCTCTAGGATGAGATGGGAAAATTGCCAATGAGTTGAGATACTGCTAAAAATTAAGGAAGATAGTAGGATTTTGGTCTTTTGTTCCAGAAGGAGGTAACAAACTGCTAGTAGGAATTTCAGGACAAAAGTCACTGATCAAGGACAATAGTGATAAAAATACATGGGGTGATGAGCCATGTTCATTCATCACATTAACTGTGATCTCTTTGTTTGTATAAGGTAGAATTAAACAACTGCCCTTATATAATATACACAAATATACCCTACTAAATCAATCACTATTTAAGTTTAACAACACCATATCATTATCAGTTATATAAATAATAGTATTCCCATTTAGAGATGGGCTGCCAGGTGCACAAGGAAGTTATTCATGGATAGCAAAGGAAATTGCTATTGGGAGATTGACCTTCCATCTGCTTCCTACCTCACCCCCATTAAAATCATTAAGTATATTGATGTTCAGAAAATCTTGTTTCCATATTCATATAAATTCTTCAATGCTAAGACGCATCTTAAGTCATACACTTTGGCAAAACCTGAGAGGTCAAAACTAAGTCCATATAACTGTACCCTCTCCAAAGCATACAAATATGCATCTATTTTGTATGTTCCATGGAAGTAGGGGTTGTTTCATTCTTTGACTTTATCTATAGTACCTACATAATACATGGCACATGGTTGGAACTTAAAATGCTTTTGACTGATTGATGGTTTACTCTAAAAATATCATAAAAAATACTAGATTAATTTTTCACTTCTCTGGAAATTGCTCCTACACTGTGTAGGATAAAAAGAACTCACAAAATAATTTGTGAGATGCATAGAAAGGTCATGTGTGAAGGGTATATATATAGTCAAAAAAATGGTTTTTCTCTCCTATTTTTCTCTACATCTAACCAACATTATATTTAGCCATTCTATATATTAAAGGAAGTGAAAATCAGCAGAACTCTGTTCAAAATCCAGTTATGCCATTTATTACCTTTGAGCAAGAATTGCTACTTCTCTGGACCCCAGGTACCTCATTTGTAAAATGAGGATAATAGATTAGACCAGAAGTGCCAAACTCTTCACCCAAAGGCCCAGTGTTCTATCCACTGAGCCATTTAGCTGCCACAAGAAAATTCAAATCCCACAATTTCTACATAATATTTATTGTGAGCTAAAAGGTTGAATGGGGATAAATGTATTTATCATACATACCAGTCAAATTACAGCCTCTCAAAGCCATCATTATTACACACTCTTATGACTCCTTGCCATCTGCTTTCTGTGTCTTTATCAAGAATCAGTCCTGGTAATGGCAAAGGGACATAGTCATGTGTGTACATCTGTGTGTGTGTGTATATGTGTGCATATTTTCTTACCTAGACACTGGAAATATCATTTACCATACCTTGTTTTAAGAGATTTCCTCTAAGCATATAATGAAAAGTGCTAGAAAATTTCTACTCAGTGTAACAGCAGCTCTTTTTACTCTACAGAGGTAAGCCACAATCCTCAAAAGCCCAGAACCCATGTCAAAGGAACCCAAAGATGGCGTTGATCTTGGCACCACTTATTCTTGTATGGGAGTCTTTTAACTTGGGAGATCATTGCTAATGACCAAGGAAATAGGATCATCTAAAGTTATGCTACCTTCACTGAAAAGAATGTTTAATAAGTAATGCTGGAAAGAATCAAGTTGCAATAAACCCCACCAACATGGACTTTGATGCATGATGTCTGATTGGTCACAAATTTGATGATACAGTTGTACTATCAGACATGAAACACTGGTGGTAAAGATGAAGGCAGGTTGGAGTATAAGGAGAGACCAAAAGTTTTTATACAGAGGTATCTTCTATGGTCTTGATGAAGATGAAAGAAATTGCTGATTTGGAAAGATTGTGACAAATGCTGACATCATGGTGCCAGACTACTTCAATAATTCCCAACAGCAGACCTTCAAAGATGCTGGAATCTTTGTTGTTCCCAATGTGATTTGAATCATCAATGACTCAACTACTGCTGCTATTGCTTATGACTTGCTTGGACAAAAAAGGTTGGTCTTGAGAGATGTGTGTTGATCTTTTACTTTGGAGCTGGTACTATCAATGTCTCTCTTCCTCATTTTGGAAATATTTCACATGACTACACATTTTTAATCTATATCAAATAATTTGCTTTCTCAATGGGGGCAAGAGGGGGAAGAAGGGAGAGAATTCGGAACTCAAAGATTTAAAAATGAGTTTTAAAGCATATTTTTACATGTAACAGAAGAAAAATAAAATTTCACTGATGATGACATCTTCGAAAACAAGTACACAGCTGGGGATACCTTCTTTCTTGGGGAAGACTTTAATAATACATACTCAAACATTTTGTGCTAAGTTCAAGCAAAAGCACAAGAAGGACATCAATGAGAACAAAAGTGCAACCTGCCTCCAGTACACCACTTGTAAAGTATCCAAGCCAGAACTGAGATTGATTCCTTCTATGAGGGTATTGACTTCTATGTTGCTATCACTCATGTCCATTTTGAAGAGCTGTGAGAAAGGCCCTAAGCGATGCCAAGAAATATAAATCACAGATCTTGGTGGATAACTCCACTCAGATTCCCCAGATCCAAAAGCTTCAATGGAAGATTTTCAATGTATCAATATTTAGAGAGGTTGTACCTATGGTACAGTTTTCCAGACTGTCATCTCGTCTGGAAATAAATTTGAGTTATTTACAGGACTTACTATTGTGGACATCATTCCTCTTTCTCATGAAAATGAAACTGCTGATAGACTTATGATAGTTTTCATCAGACACCAACCCCAGCAAGCAGATGCAAACCTTTACCACCTACTTGGATAATCATCCTAGTGTGCTTATTTAGGTTTATGAAAAAATGAAAGAGCAATGACAAAGGAAAGTTTGAGCTTACAAGACCCTTTCATTTCCTCCATGGGTGTTCCTCAGATTGAAGCAATATTTAATGAAATGCATCCTCAATGTTTCCACAGTGAACAAGAGAGGAGGCAAGGAAAATATCACCATCAACATTGACAAAGTTTGACTGAGTAAGGACAATATTGAGTGCATAGTCTATGAAGCTGAAAAATACAAGACTGAAGATGAGAAGCATAGTCAATGTGTCTTCCAAAAATTCTCTTGAATCTTCTGCTTTCAGCATGAAAGTTACCATAGAGAATGAGAAACTCCAAGGCAAAATTGATGATGAACATAAACAGAAGATCCTTGACAAATGTAATGAAATAATCGATTGATTGGATAAGAAACAGACTGCAGAGAGGGAATAATCTGAGCATCAGCAGAAAAAAATTGGAGAAGGTCTGAAACTCCATCAGTTCTAAGATGTACCAGAGCACAGGGGGCATGCCAGAAGGCTCCCAGGGAATGGAATAACCCCTTCTGAAGGTACTTCTTCCAGACCCATCACTGAAGGAGTTGACTAAACATATCAAATAAAGAACATTTCACACAGCTTCCCAAAAATTGAAGGACTCAATTTATAGCCAAGGCAGTAGAAGTTTAAAAGTAACATTTAAGCTACTGTATAAATCTGGATATTCTGAATACTTAAACATGTACAGAGTGAAATGAACAACATCTCAATTTATGAGTACTGTAAACCAATAGAAATGCAATTCTCATCATGAAGAATAAAATCTGCTTAAAATTGGCACCATAAAAAGAGAAAAGAGCTAGAAAAAGATGCTGCATTTGGAGTTAGAGGACCTTGGTTCAAATTCCAGCTGTTCAACCTATTGCCTAGGTATCCTTCAGAAGTCATTCAATCCTTGTATTTCACTTTCCTTATTTGTAAAAGGAAACAATTGTAATAGATTGGTCTCTAAGCTCTAAAGTCATGATCCCATAAAGTAGTATTGTTTCTAAATAGAAATCATGATAAAAAAAATGTAGATAAGAGTAATTCTGTAGGTTCTTATTGGTCTTTACATTGCTTACCTTAGAAGCAAAGAATAACCTTCTACTCAGAAAAGCAGCCATGACAATAACAATGACAACAAAAGCAACAAATCTGACCTGAGTGAATAAAAAGAATCTTCTTACCCTCATTGTCATTCAAGGTCATGTGCAGCTTGTATAAATATTACAGGAAATCTACTTGCAGAAGTCACTAGCTATGTTGATTTCAATACATTGAATAACAGAAGGCAAAGCTTGCCTTTTTTTTTTAACCTTCATAGATCTTTTATTTTTGTATCAAACAATAGAAAATGACCTTAAGCTAGTTAGGATATCATAAATGTATTTCCTTGTGGGATTAAGACCTAGACACTCTGTCAGTTGAGAATTAGTTCAGACTCTTTAAAAGGGAGTAAGTATCTCCAGGGAAGTGATGGGCTATGATCCAGGACACAATGCAGTAAATTGTTGACCAGGTGCTTAAGAATGAGCCAAGACACAAAATGTGAATAGAAGGGATGCAAGTGTCCCTTTTTATAAACTTTTGTCTTTGTTTATAGAATTATATGCTCAGCTGACATTTCTGGCCCTTTAGGAAGTTCTTCCAAAAGAGGCTGATGCTGAGTTTATAAATAAAATGTGGCACCATGAAGCAAAATGTTTTCCAGCACATTTTGGTGGACAGGCTGTCAGGGTTGGCTGCTTAAGAAGGATTTTCACCCTGCATGAGATCTAAACTTGTATCTGTCAAGGTTGGCTTGCTAAAAATTGTTCCTTAATTTCTGCCATGGAGCACCTTCATTGTGTCTCTTAGAATTTTCTCTCAACTAGAAATCCGTTTTACTTCATACCTCTGGGAACTTGGAGCACACCTCAACACCTTGTTAGGACTCTTCATTCCCCCAGCTCTTTTTTCACCAAACTAATTTACAATACAAAGTCGGCTTGGCTTTGGAAATTCCAACTGTATTTACAATCACTAAGATTTTACAAGAAGATGCCCCCTCAGCCTCATTTACCTTCACATTTCATTAAGTTAGATCTACTAGGGAAAGAAAAGACATTTTTGAGGACAATAGAAACTGGAAATTGAGTACTTTAAATCATGTAGTGTGATGTTTGCTTTTCAATATAAATATTAAGCATGGCCTATTGTGTGTGTGTGTGTGTGTGTGTGTGTGTGTATATATGTTGATTATGACTTAACAAAACCTCCAAGTCAAAGGATCTCAACCAGATAGCCATGAATTTTTCTTTTGTTTGCTTTATTTTAATATAATTAGTTTTCTTTGCAATCCTATATATTTTAGTTTATGCTTTTTTAAAACATTATTCAAAGAAGGATTCTATAAGCTTCATCATTACTGCTAAAGAAGTCCATGATGCAAAAATGGTTAAGAACTCCTGCTGTGTATACTTTCCAAAAGGCAAATTCCTCAACCCCAGCAACATAGATCATTGAAAACCTATAGTATCCCCACTTACTGCAACCATAATTTATTTTTTAAAATCTCTCATTATAGATTTACTTTTGGTTTGGGTCATTTGGACAGACTCCTTAGAGGCAGAAACTCATCTATATCATGCCAAGTACCTGGAACACAATCAAAATATGAATTGATGGTAATGATACCTTGCTCATGTTTGGATGAAGATTTTTATAGAGTTTGCTATCCAAAACTAGATTTTAGATACACTAGTCCCTAACCAGTGAGATGGTCTGAGAATGTGACAGTCATTTCTCTCAGGTTTTTTCATGTTCTATTTTGGTATCTGTCTTGTCAAGTCAAGTCAATAAAAATTTATTAAACACTTATTATCTGTCAAATATACAAATAAATAGATACACAAATAAAGACAAAAACAATTCCTGCTTTCAGGGAGCTCATATTCTAATGAACATGAAAACAACACATATATACAAGGTAGATCAATAAATATAGATGAATGGATTGTGTGTGTGTGTGTGTGTGTGTGTGTGATACTTATGTAGTAAAAAAGAGACTATCTAAGAGAAAATGCACTATCAGCAGTTATAGAAAAGGAAGGACAAAAATTTCAAGCATGTAAGACAATAGGTAAAAATGCATAGAATTGGGACATGGAGTGTTGAGAGTAAAGAAAAACAAAAAGATTGGGTCAATGGATCATAGAGTCTATGGAGGGAAACAAGGTATAAAAGTATAAAAGTATAAAAGTAGGTAGGGATTAGGTTGTAAAGAATTTTAAAAGCCAGATAGATAATTTTAAAATAGATCCTGGAGATATTTGGAACTCATGAGAGCTTGAATAGGGGAGTTTCATGGTAAAATAATCACTTTATCCTAACTGCCATCTGCAGTCCCTCCATCCCTCAGTACTTTCTCAGGTCATCACCTCTGCATCAGATATACTTTTCTTCTTTTCCCTAATTCACACCTTGGTGAGACAGTTCAATTCTGCATTTTCCTCTTTTTCCAAATCCCTTGCCCTTTATCCTGTCATTGACCTAGACCTGACATGCCTCCACTTTGAATTATTCCCATCTCCTGCCTTCATTCTAATGCAAGTGCTATTAGAAAGATCTGGAGAATATTTTTAAAAATGTATTGACTTGGTCCTCTACAAATTTATATTCCATGAACTGGATCCTCATTGAGGAAAGGCAATCATTGAAACACTATCCCTCTTCACATAACAGATTTACCAAATTTTTTCATCCATCCTTAAGTCTTCCATGGGTACTCTCTTCCTCCACCCTCTCAGAAGATAATTTTGATTCATATTTCAATGAAAAAAAATTGAAATTATTCATAGGTTTCCTCTTCCTTCCCACACTGTCCTCATCTCACATCACTCCAAAATAACCCTCCTTCGTTTCTTCAATTCATCCCCACTATCAACCTTTTTCTCTTTTTCATCTGTAAACAAGCAACTTAAGAATGTTATTTACAATCAGAGCTTCCACTTTTCTTCTCTCAAAATTCTTCCAGTCTGTTATTCAACTGAAACTACTCTCTCCAAAGTTACCAATGATCTTTTAATAACCAAATTCAACTGATTTTTTCCTATCATTCTTTTTTCTTTCTAAGTTTTTGCAAGGCAAACTGGGTTAAGTGGCTTGCCCAATGCCACACAGCTATGTAATTATTAAGTGCATGAGATCAGATTTGAACCAAGGTACTCCTGACTCCAGGGGCAGTGCTTTATCCACTATGCCACCTAGCTGCCCCTTTTCCTATCATTCTTTTGGACCCTTTTCCAACCTTTCTCACTGTCAATCCCCCTCTTTAATATTGTCTTATCTCTAGGTTTTCATGACACTGCTCTCTTCAGGTCCTCCTCCAGACCATTCCTTCTCTGTCTCCTTTGCTAGATCGTGATCCAAGTCACATTTACTTACAATGGATATCACTCAAAAAACTGTATTAGGGAAGCTAGGTGGAGCAGTGGATAGAGCACTAGCCCTGGAGTCAGGGGGATATGAGTTCAAATTCAGCCCCAGACACTTGAGTTACTAGCTGTGCCACCCTGGGCAAGTCACTTAACTCCATTGCCTGACCAAAACAAAACAAAACAACTATGGATTAAATTATCATTATATTAATGATTCTTAAATCTACAAACTTCTCTCCTTTACCTCCAGATTTGCATATCCATTTGCTTATTCAACATCTATAACAATGTTGTATACATATTTTAAACTCAATAAGTTAGAAACTTAGCACATTATTTTTAAGGCAGCTAGGTGGATAGAGTCCTGGGTCTGGAATTAGGAAAACTTGATTTCAAATCCAGCCTCAGACACACTAACTGTATGATCCTAGGCAAATCGCTTAATCTGTCTGCCCAATTATAAAATTATAAATTATAAAATGGAACTCATAGATAATATTTGTGCAGCACTTAGCACAGTGTCATTGTAGATATTTAATATATGCTTATTTCCTTCTCCTTTCCCAGAAAGATCTCCCCACTTCTGAACTGATCTATTATTGTCAAAGTCACTGACATTCTCCAGGAAGACAACCTTTCTATCAACCTCTGCTTCTCATGCTTTCACATCTACAAGTCCTGTCAATTTTACCTTAGTTTTATCTTTCAAATATTCCTCCTTCTTTCCTCTGAAATTGCCATCCTTCTACTGTAGGGCCTCATTATCCCATACCAGAACTATGGCAATAGCCAGCTGGCTGGACTGCCTGCCTTTCTCCACTTTAGTCTACCCTTCACTCAGCTGCCGAGATGACCTTCCTAAAGTATCACACAAACACACACAGAGACACACACACACACACACACACACACACACACACACGCACATTCAGTAAACTCAATTAGTTACCTATTCACCTCCAGTATAGAATATAAATTTTTTTTATTTTGAAGCCCATATCCTGGCTTCTTTCTACCTTTCCAGGTTTTTGCACTTTACTTACCCCAGGATCTCTGAGATAAAGTGACACTAAATAGCTTCCTTGATGTTTCTAATAATTAAGGTCTGTACCTCAGCTAAAACTGCACAGTGGATAGAGTGATGGTCCTGGAGTCAGGAACTATCATCTTCATGAGTTCAAATCTAACCTCAGACACTTGTCAATTATGTGACCCTGGGCAAGTCACTTAGCTTTGCCTTAGTTTTCTTATCTATAAAATAAGCTGGAGAAGGAAATGGCAAATCATTCTAGTATCTGTGTCAAGAAACCCCACCCCAAAAGAGTCAATGTTAGCAACCAAAATGACTCAACAACAAGAATTCACTATCATTAGCAAGATGCTACAAACTAGCTAACCTTAGGTAATTAAAAAAATCCAAAAATGATACACCTTTAATAGAAAACAAACCAAAGTCCACTTTCCTAAGAAGATACAGTTGGCAAATAAAATGCTGTAGTTGGAAGACTATCCATATTTTCCTTTGTTGATCTGTGTTTCTCCAATGGATTAAAACTTCTAATTGCTTGAAAAGGAGTTTTTTTCTAAAGAGAATTTTTTAAAGGTCCTTTTCTTGTGGAATCTATACCTTTTTAAGGCCCACAAGAGAGAGGATATCATAGAAGTAGTGAAACATCCTGATTCTTTTTAGCCAAGTCCAAGTTCACTTTACAAAAAAGGCTGGAAGGGTAAGGTTATAGTAACAAACCAGAATTATAGTGCATTTTTTTTCCTCACACACCAATGGACTCTTTGGGAATAACAATAAGTTTAAGGAAATAAAACTGATTTAAGCATCTTTGCTAGGATTCCACAAAAAAATAACAATTATCTTTTCATGTAACACACACACTATGCTTCTTCTAGATTGCTGTCATTCAGCAAACAAAAATAATTCCAAAAGTTCTGCCCATTAAGAGAGATTGTCTGCTATATTTTGGCCACCAAAATTCAAGAGTATAGATATTTAGACACTTTTTATAATCAAGGGTTCTATAATGGTTGCCAAGAACTTACTGGTAACAATGCATTTGGATAGACCAAGAGAACAAGCTCTGCCAGGTCAGCAAGTTTCCCATCATGCATCCATAAATAAAAGAATATCTTCAAGGATCATCAAACTTGGTAGACCTATAGATTTAGAACTGGAAAGGATCTCAAAGACAATTATTCCAATCTTTTAATTTTATAGATTAGGAAACTGAGGCCCAGAGAGGTTAAGTCATTTAGTCAAGATCAAATAGGAAGTGACAGAACTACAATTCAAATTCAGATTCTATTACTATAAGTTCAATGGAACTTAAATATTCTTTCCATTACAATCCAGTTCCCCTTTAGTACTGGCATCGAGAAACAACCTTCATTAACCCTAGCAGTAGAATCCAGATGCACGTTCCATTCCTACCTAAATGGAAATTTGAATATTCTTTTTTTCCCCATCCCTTCCCCAAACACAGGAGTTCCAATTCATTCAGGCAGAGTCATATTACTTCCTAAGTCCTCTTCCTTCCCCCTTGCAGTCCCAAACCATCAGAATTTTTCACATTTATAGTTGTCCACTGCCTAGGACGTGGCTCAGGAGATTATACCATACATTCCCCAGTGAACACATTTATAATGGTTCAAGTTTTTCAAAAAGGTAATAGATAAAGAGCTGGCCTCAAAATAAGAAAACCAAACACATATACATATGTTTGTATGATGTATGTATATATATATAGATGGAAGGATGGTACATATATAAATATATATATATATATATACACACATATACAGATACTATATGCATACAGAGAGAGATTATTGTTCTCCTGACATATTCAAATGCATTTTTATCAGTAAGTTCTTGGCACCAATCAATGGGAGATATCTTTCAGAAAAACAAGAATATAAGCAGTATTTCACAGGCAGATTTTTAAAGTATTCACACAACTGACTGAGAATTATGGAGATTCTAAGATTTGATTGTGTTTATTATTTACTGATATTAAGAATGCATTTGCCTGGAGACTTACAAAAATACCAGAACAATAGGAAGCCAAACAGCCCTATACACCCTTTTTAACAGCCAGAAATGATTGAAGTAAAGCAAAGTAGTGAGCAAGAAATCACAGAGAAACTATTGCAGTTTTTCTAGTCCAGGTTAACAGGGGAGAGAGAGAGAGAGAGGTTCAACAAGGAAGACCCTCAAAGAAACCTTCCCCAAAATGGACCCAGACTGGATCTAATGGCTGTGTACAAAAGCAAAGAACAACAATCAGGATAAGAAGACAACCATGTTGCTTGCATGTTGCAGCATGCAAGTCAAATTTACTCTGACCCTGTAGAATCCTCCAAGTCCAAACCAGAGTTCAAGTCAAAAGCGTGTACTGGGATGAACATTAAAAACCAGTACAGAGCCTTGCTAGAATGTTAACAAACCCTATCTGGAACCAGAAGCTAGAACTTCGACCAGATGTAAATTTGAAACAATATCCCCTGAACCTTAACCTGGATTTAGAAGCTTGAATAATTCAGAACAAAACACGGTGATTAGTCTGTTACCTAGATCAGACTTCTTGGGGCATGGAAAATATGCAGCTCAGTGGCCAGAACTACCCACTGAGGTCTTTAAAGAAAACAGCATTTGGAAGAAGCAGAGACAGAACCCTACATAATAAAGAACAAGACCCCCACCATTCCCCTCCAGAAGTACACAGGGGATATATTGATATAAATCCAGTCCAGAGGTTATTTTGGAATTAATGCTGGAATCATGAATGAACAAAAGACACTAATGATAAACATTTTGGCAACAGGAATGCCCAATATACAAACCCAGAAGAAAATAGCTCCATGAGATCTAGAAGCAAAGCCTTATACTCACTTTAGTAACAAACATCTGAAAATTAGAATGGTACAAAAAATGCAAGAATAAGTCCAAAGAATAAAAAATAAAAGAAAATGTAAGATATCTACTATCTAAAGCAATTGATCTGGAAAACAGGCCTAGGAGAAAAAAAAATCTGAGAATCTCTAGATGCTCAGAAACCATGAATTCCCCACCCTCTAATTATAATAATACCATATTTCAAGCAATTAAGAAATAAAAGTCAAGACTTATAAGAACCAAAGGGTAAAGGGGGGAAAAGGGGGGGAAAGGGGGGAAAAAATACACCAGGCACCTTATGAAGAAAAACTCAGAAATGAAAACTGCCAAACATATCACAGCCAAAAATCCAAGACTTCCATATTAAAAAAAAATTTCTGCAACTAGGTGGAAATAAAGAGTTCAGGTACCAAAGAGGGTAATTAATTGGCCCAATAGATAGTCAGGAGGACTCATCTTCATGAGTTCAAATATGATCTCAAACTTTAATATGATCTCAAAACCCTGGACAAGCAACATTTTTTTTCTCCATAAATGATTTTTTTAACTTTTTATCTTAATTTTATTTTTTCCAATTAAATGTAAAGATAGTTTTCAACATTCATTTTCTTTAAGATTTTGAGTTCCATATTTTTTTCTACCTTCCTCCAAATCTGATATGGATTATACAGTTGCAATCATGTTAAACATATTTTCATATTAGTCATGTATGAAAGAATCAGAACTAAAATATAAAAAGCCATAAGAAACTAAAAAAAAAACAATTTTTTTTAAATAGTGAAAATAGTATGTTTTGGTCTGCATTCAGACTCCATAGTTCTTTCTCTGAAGTTGGATGATGTTTTCCTTCACAATATTTTTAGAAATGACTTTAAGCAATGTACTGCTGAGAAGAACTAAGTCTATCATAATTGATCATTAAATAATGTTGCCGTTACTTTGTACAAGGTTCTCCTGGTTCTGCTCACTTCACTTAATATCAATTCATGTAAATCTGCAGATTTTTCTGAAATCCACCAGCTCATGATTTCTTACAGACCAAGAGTATTCCATCACATTTCATATACCACAATATGCTAACCATTCCCCAAATGACTGACCTTCCCTCAATTTCCAATTCTTTGCCACTATAAAAAAAAAAGCTGCTGTGAATATTTTTGTGCATAGGGATCTTTCTCACTTTTTTTATTATCTCTTTGAGAGACAGATCTAGTAGTCATATTGCTTAATCAAAGAGCTCTACAGAATGGTTGGATCAATTCACAACTCCATTAACAATGCATTTAATAAAAATGCATTTTTTCTCAGTTTCCTCATTTGTAAAATGAATTAGAGAAGAAAACAACAGACCATTCCAATCTCTTTGCCTAGAAAATTACAAATACTGTGGGGGAGGGAGGTATGAAAAGTCAGACACACTAATAACTGCTACAAACAACTAAAACAATCAAGGAGCATCAGTCAGGATTATTTTAAATTTGGCAGCTACCACTAACTTAGATTATAATTTACCCAAAGGCAAGATAGAAAAATTTACCACCAAAAATTACTTACCTAGAAAAATAAGTATAATCTCCTGGTGGGGAAGAAGAGGGAGAGGGAAGAACCTTTAGTAGTAAAATTTAAAACTTTCTAAGCATTCTTGATCAAAAGATCAGAGCTGAGTATAACCTGTGTAATGCAAACACAGGAGTCATCAGAAAGCTAAAAAGGTAAATAAATTTGAGCACTTGGAAGGAACTATATTAAGATTGAAGTGTTTCCATTCTAATGAGAAAGAAACAAATATCTCCTTAGAACTCTAATGTCATTAAGTGTCATTAGAAGAATTTAAATAAGATATATGGCTAGGAATTATTTTATTGTGTATAATAATCTTTTAAAAATCTGGTAATGCACAAAGAAATTATGGTTTTTCCAGCCCAGGTTGACAAAGGGAGAGAGAGGTCCAGTCAGGAAGGCTCTCATGGAAGTCATACAGAATATGAGACCCAGGCTGGATCTTGTACTAGGAACAAGGAACCATAACCAGGATAAGCAACAACTATGTTACTATGTCCCTAGAGGGTTATAGCAACTTCTATTAGTGAAGAGGGAGTGAACTTAATATCTCACAATATCTAAGAGTGCAAGAAAAAAACATTGCAAATGTGGAAGAGGGGGGTAGGAAAGTAGGTCTCACTTGAACATTAATTTACTAAGTAAAAAGGAGTAAAACACACACACACACACACACACACACACAACAACAACAACAACAACATTTGATGTAGAACATTTTCAACTCAATAGGGAAAAAAAGAGGAACTCGTGGAAGGGAAGGAGGAGAATATGAAGGAAATCAGAATAAGGAAAGAATTAGTCATAAAAAACCAAAGTAGATTCCAAGCATGGATTGTTAAAAACAGAGATTAAATGGAAAGAAAGAAAAAATCAGAATCTGTGACTGGAGTTTGAACAAAGGAACAGAAGAGGGAGAGGGGAGAATTGCATTAAGCAGTTCACTGGCTACATTCTCCTCCCTGCCTTATCTTAACCAGTGGTGAACCAGTTCAACCCTATATTGTTCTCTGAAATCAGAGTCCCTGGCCCTCTTATCCTTTTGCCAGTCTTGCCTTGCCAAGCCACAGTCTTGGATTATTCCTTCTACCTAGTGTCTTTGCTACTACTTATGTGTTGCTGAAGAAAGTTGGAGAAAAATCAGAAAACTGCTGACTGGGTCCACTACAAATTTATATCATTTATATCACTGAAAAAAATTATTATTTTAGATCTACCTAATAAATTCCCTTCCCTAATCACCACAGTGGCTTTTCCAAACCTTTTAATCTCTTAAATCTTATAATGACAGCCCCTTATTGACCATTTCTCAATTAGGAAATGTTTCTTATTTTTTCTTTTTTTAATGTTTCTTATTACAATTTTGACTCAGTTATAAAATTGACTCAATACATGGGGAAAATTAGTCATTTTTCAGAAAAATTTGCTGTAAAAATATTTTTATATTGCTTATCCATTAGCAAATGTAGTTTCCCTTATTATCACTTCCAATCTGAGTTAATTTTGCTTTAGCTTTGTCTGAGATCATGATTGCTCTCCTTTCCCTTTTAACCTCAGTTAAAGTATAATAGATTTTGTTCCAGCTTAATTTTGTCCTGTATTTTTCTTTCAGTTTCTGTTTCTATTTCTTTCTGTGCGTTTTTTGCAAACAATATATTGTTGGGTTCTGATTTCTGCTTTCTACTATCTCCATTTTAAGGGTGAGTTCATCCTATTCACATTCACATTCACAGCCATAATTCCTCACTGTATTTTCCTCCATCCCATTTTTCTTCTATTTATCCTATTTTCTGTTTCTCTGTCTCTGTCCTTGTTTCTCTCTCTGTGTCTTTTCCCTATCCCCCCAAAATTCTGTTTTGCTTCTCTCTACTTCCTCCCTTAACCCACTCTCTCTTTTAACTCACAGACTCCATTTTATCCCCTTTTCCTTCTAATACTTACCTTTTAGGAACAATAGGTTTCTATACCCAACTGAATGTGGGAGTTGGGGAGCATGGGGGAGGGTGGATAAACCTTTAACTCATTAACCTTTTAACCCTTTCCTTTTTGAACCGAATTCATTAAGTTCACTTTTCTCCTCAAAGATAATACTCAATTTTTGTGCATAGGTTATTCTTGGTTGTAATCCTATCTCCTTTGCTTGATTAGGCATCAAAAATGCTAAGACAAGAAGAGAGAGTGAAGTTGATGATAGTGTGCAACTCTATCACACTAAAATCCAATTCACCAGCAAGTCAAGACCCTTGATGTTATTGGTCCTCTTCAAAAAATGAAGTATGAATAACAACATATATGTATATGTGTGTATAAATATATGTGTACATATATATATATATATCTTATATTTATATAGTCCTTGGCATACTGTTTTACCCAATAGAATGTGAGCCCCCACCTTGGAAAAAGGAATTTTGTTTTTAGCCTTTTTGAATCCCTAGAATTTAGAAGAATGTCACCCAGTAAGCATTTAACAAATGCTTGCTGCTACTGTTGCTGCTGCTAATATTGATGCTGATTAGTGGTAGCATTACACTAAGAATATTTTTCTAGCAGCACCCTATCATTTGTTTTGTAAAAGTAGGAGAAGTTGAAGGTCAAAGAGAATGAAAAGTATAAAATGATAGGATGGAAAGAAATATACAAGTAAACAAGCATAATCTTGAATATCATTGAGATAATCTCATCCACATAAAGAAAAGAAAAGCAAACAATATGATGTTTACAAGAAGCACTCTTGAAACACAAAAATTCACACAGCATTAAAATAATTGACTAGAACAGAATATACTATTTTAGAAAAACTCAACATAGCAGGAGAAGCAATTATTGTCTTGGAAAATTAACAGTAAGCATAGCTATGACCTAAAACATAAATGGGAACTGTATTTAAAGACATGTAGGAATTAATCATTAGTCTCTAAATACTTAAAGTAAAATTTGTTAATTGATATTAAGATCTCAATATATCCCTATCAGACCTACACAAATCTAATATAAGAAAAATAAAAAAGATTGGATTCAAATTGGATTTTATAAAAGTTAGTTATGATCTAATGCTCTTACTAAATAAAGAAGAACTTTCATATTCTGTACCACTGCATGGCACCTTTAAAAAATTGACCATGTAATTAGGCAGAACAGCTTCCTAAACAAATATATAAAAGCAGAAATGATGAAGGTACTCTTTGCTATCCACAACATGACAACATTATTTTCAAAAAGGGCCTTTGAAGGAAAGAATAAAAAATAATTGGAAATTAAATTGCATCTCTAATAAGTAAATCCAAAAAAGTTATAAAAACAACCAATAATCTCTAAACCAAAAAGTCTAGTGCTCTACTGTGTCACCTAGCTGCCCTTTTTAAAATATTTTTGTGGTATAGTCCTTGGTTGAGACAAAGTATAAGCAGTTTAGATACTGCTTATACTTTAGGGACAACATAAGAAATGTTAAAAGTAACTTTGAAAAAATCTGAGAAGATTCCCAGAAATAGACAAAGAATAAAGTGAAAGAAACCAGAAAATTATTTAGAACAATTTATTTAAGTTATTTTTAATCAGTCAGTTGTTCAATTATTATTTGTTAGTACATGCCAGTCACTGTGTAAAAGTATTGGAGATTCAAGGAAAGGCTGAAAACAGTCTCTGCCTTCAAGGTGCTCAAAGTCCAATGGGGGGAAACAACACATATGCAACTGTACCAAAAAGAAAAGATATATTCAAGATAAATAGGAAATAATCAACAGAGAGAAAGTACTAAAATTAAGGAGAGTAGAGAAAACTTCCTATAGGGAGGTAAAATTTTATCAGACTCTTGAAGAAAGTCGAGGAAGTCAGGAGGAGAAGGTGAGGGAATAGATCATTCTATCATAGGGGACATATGCATAGTCACAGGAAAAATGCCCAGAACTAGGAAATGGAGTGTCTTGAGTGAGGAATTTCAATAAGACCAGTCAGTGTCCCTGTCTAGCAGAACACATAGGAAGGTAGGGCATAAGAGTAAGCTATGCATAATAGAGATTTATGCAAAATTCTTTTTTTTTCTTTGCTATTTTTATATGTAAATGTTTAATTTAATTTTATTATAAAGAATAAAAGAAATCAACTCTAAAAACCAGATTTGAGTATGGTAAAATACACCCTTAAAGGCTCACCTCATAAAAGGTAAAAGACTCTCCTGGACCAAGTAAAGATGACTTCAGCATACCTTGACTGGAATGCTATCAAACTTCCTCAAAGGAAATCATAGAAATATGAAACAGGTTGGTCTAGCCATCCATATTGAAGAATCAATTTGCATGAAAAACATCTAATCCTCAGATAATGCCATACATCTTTAATGTTTATACATTTATATACTATACATCTAATGCTAATATATCTTTATGGGTAACTCTTTGAATTAATTCCCTCAGTACATTAATTCCCTCAGTACATCAGAGATTCTGATTTTCCACTACAAATAATGATACAGTCTTAGAGGTGAATAGGAAGAAGACTGAATTGGCTAGACCTCAGAAAATTATGCATTGCTTTCAATAATATCAATCCTCTTCTAAAAAATGTCCATCTTTTTAACAACAATACTCTCTAATGATATATAACTGTGAAATATAGATTACCATTATTTAAGACAAAACAAAATTACAACAATGTCTTAGGTTGTAAAAAGTTATTATTGAATATGCTATTATGGGAAGAGTAAAACTCAGAAAACCTGTCCTATCACTTTATTCTGTGAAGTCTTGGAATGGTCACAGGACTCTTAGCTGTGCTTTCCAAATATAAAATGGTAATTTAAATATATTCCCTACCAGTCTCATGGGTTTATTGTAAGGAAAGTACTGTGTAAACTGTAAATCACTTTATAAATGAGTGATGATATTGCTGATGATGTTTAAGAAATATGAAAAACATTATTAAAGAGAAATATATAATCATAAAAAGAGATAAACCAATGAGCAAATGTTTTTAAAAGTGCCTATTTAGCATGCTAAATGCTAAATTTAGTGTGCTAAAAGACAAAAGGTATTGTCTGCTTTTAAGGAGATCACAGTCTATTGGGAGAATAAAACAAGATAAATACAGGATGAATTGGAGGTAATCAAAGAGGGAAGTCACTAGAATTAAGAAAAATGGAGAATGACGTTTTTTAAGAAGTTGGGAATAGCTAAAACTTAAAAGAAGTCAGGGAAGCCAGTAAGTGGGGTGAGAAGGATGAGAGTTCAAGCATGAGAGACAAATAGAGAAAATGTATAGTCTTGAATCAAGAAATGTAAGATCTTGTGAAAAGAACATCAAATACAGCAGGGTTGCAGAAAGGAGGGAGGGGAGAGACATAAGGTGTAAGAAGACTGGAAAAGAAGGGGTAGGACCAAGTCATGAGGTTATTTAATGAAAATGAGAGCCAAATGGACAGCTGTAGTCACAAATCAGTATCTCTGAGGTACTTAAAAAGCAACAGGGAAGGTCCTAGCTCATTGTATAAATCTTCTATGGTTTTATAGAAAATCACACTGAATGCCAAGGAAATGCTTATACTCAAAAAAACAAAAATCTACCAAAATACCAAAGGAATGTTCAGAACAAAGGAGACTATATTCTCTCCCAGTCAGATCATCCAGAATTTTGTATCCAGTTTTGGATGCCACATTTTAATAAGGACAAAGACAAATTGAAATGAGTCTAGGAAGGAATGGTGACTCAAACAGAGTCATGCATTGATTGAATCAAGTTGGCACAGTTAGCATGACAAAGAGATGTGATTGCTGCTTTCAAATATTTCAAGGGCTGGTATGGAAAAAGAGATTAGATTTGTTCAGAAAAGCCAGAAACATAACCAATGAATAGAAGGTGTGGAAAGATAGATTTTGACTCAATATACAATGACATCAAGAAACATCTCCTAATACTTAGAGTTGAATGGACTGTCTTATTAGCTAGCAAATTGCTTAGCATTTTGAATAGAAACTACATGATTACCTGTTCAACCTTTTGTAAAGTAGATTAATGCTTTAGGTGGGATTTGGACTAAATGACCCCTGAGCTTTCTTCTACCTCTAAGATTCTATGAGTCTCTTTAGTTTTAATATGATTTTTGTCTACATAATACCCACACAAATTGAGGATTAATTTTTATTTTTAAAACTGTCATATTAAAATAAAATTTATTTTACCCCAAGATGATAACCATAAAATCATAAACTGACAGAAATTCTTTTTAAAAATTCATGTCATATTTCTTTTGCAATTGTCAAATGAAAAATAATTCTAAAAGCTTTCTCTGGTGACTAAATGAGAGAAACTTTGAAACTCTCATATCATTGATTCAATTACATCAGCAATAAGGAAATGCATTTTATAATAACTTTATTTGAAGATGAAATTTTTCTATAGACTTATGTCACTTTAATGACTTTACTACTTATTTTCTTGTGTTAATTATAAAATAGGATAAACATGAACTGGATTGAATTGTAGTAAAAAAATAATAATCCTTATGGTGTTGTACATAAATAGTACAAGAAAATCCACTCAAGGAAAAAATAATTCTTTAAATGAAAATTAGAGACCATTCTTAAGAAAAACCAGATAGCTCTCTGCATGAATATGTACATATCCCATAGAATTTCCATAGAGTACTTTAAGTTAGGTTCAGACTGAATATACAGATTAGAACAAGTGGCTACCTGCATTGTATGTAATTTCAAAGTTTCTTCCAAATCTCAAACCAAACAATCTCTGTAACCTTGTCTTATCCTGAAATGTATCTCTCACTTTTACTCTGAGTCCGTGACATGGTTAGCATGCTTCATCACTCATCTTTTGGAATCATGTCTGGAATTTAATTGATCAATTCTCAATGGGTTGTCATAAGAATCAAAGGGGATATGTTTTGCCAGTTTCAGAGCATTATAAAAATATGAACTATTATTATCATTTCCAGATGATAAAGAAGATGCCACCAGGTTCTTTCCATAATGTCCAGGTCTGTCTCTTCACTGTTATTTTCACCCAACTTCCTTTATCCATGTCTCTGAGGAAATTTAAAAAGAAATCTGACAGATAGGTGACACAATAAATAGAGCACTGGATTTGGAATTAGTAAAACTCTTCTTCACAAGATCAAATGTGGCTCTAGTGACCTACTAGCTGTGATCCTGGGCAAGTCACTTATCTCTATTTGCCTTTATTTCTTCAACTATGAAGATGATCTAGAGAAATAAATGGCAAATCACTTCATTATCTTTGCCAATAAAAACCCAAATAGGGTCACAAAGATTTAAACACTAAAACTATTTTTTTCTGCTGACACATTTTTACCATTGTTGTCCTTGGCTGTTGCAACCACTTACTATTCCTACATTTCTGTCAGAGGCATTTGAGAAACAAGTTGTCTCTTCAGGTTTTCATTCTAAGAATATCCCAAATGTCTGTTTAACATTGGATATTCATCTTTACTCATTTTTGGTTAAGCTCAAATTTGTAGAGTAGGTCACCCTAACCTGCCTCATGAACTATATTGCTCTTCAGAGCATAATCCATTTCCCCCATGTTTTCTGGTGGGTGCAGAGTGTCTTGCGTTATTCAAATTTCTTTTCTTTTGTATTTGATGATCTTTCACCAGATTACTTATAGAATTTTTGTTTCTAAAGTGAATTATTAATTTAACCATTATATGTCTTTGCAACTAATCAATGAATTCTTCCAGTTGGAATTCATTAACTATGTTCAGAAGTTCTGAGCAGTTCTGTCCTATTAGTTCCTTTGCTATGCTGGGTTTTTTGCCCTGTCATATTCTTCTGGAAGATCTATGATCCTTAGATTATCTATATACATCTTGTCTTCAAGATCAGTATGTCTTGACTGCAAAATGAGCAATTTATTTTAATATCAACATTTTTGCTTCTCTTTTTCTAGATTGTTTTTCATTTCTGTATATCCAGATTCCCAGTCTATTGTTCTACTTTTGTTTCTTTGGTGAGACTTACTATTACAGATTTCAGCTTTTCTATATTGCTCAACATTTTTGCTATACAGGCCATGAATTCAGCTCTCCTAATTCTCATTTCTCTTTTACAACAGAAATAGCATGTTCATGAGGTCCTCAAATTTCATAGAGATTTCTGCCGCAGCTAACAGATAATTTTCCTTTATTTTGTGATACTTATTCATAGATGCCTAAACTTATTTACTAGATCTGGAGGCTATATTTCTTTCTAGTGTTAATGGCTTCCTATTTATTTATCTGCTTATAGTCAGGGTATTTGTGTCTTCTTCCTGAGATGTTTTTTTCAGTCTCTGTTGTTTTTTCCTTCCTTATTTTCCCCTTTAAGTTCACTTTTGACTCACTTCAACCCTTATCATGGGACTTAATCTTGAAGTGTCTCAGATACTCCTATGCTAGGCAATTCAGTTTACCAATCCATTCCCTTAGGTTTAGTGGAATGCCTACTTTATAACACACACACACACACACACACACACACACACACACACAAACACACAAAACACACAGTGTCCTGTTGGGGTCCTGCCGCATTTCTTCCTTCCTCTGTTCTCTGGCGCAATATCAAAAGTTTAGAGAGCTGTCCATGCTGGTGCTATAGGTTGATTTTTTTTTTTTTAGGTTTTTGCAAGGCAAATGGGGTTAAGTGGCTTGCCCAAGGCCACACAGCTAGGTAATTATTAAGTGTCTGAAACCGGATTTGAACCCAGGTACTCCTGACTCCAAGGACGGTGCTTTATCCACTACACCACCTAGCCACCCCTATAGGTTGATTTTTGAAGTTTGGGTTTCAGAGGTTCTCTGGAAGAAAGGGTAGAAATGGAATATGCTGTTGAGCTCTGTTTTTTAACTCCTTTCCTTCTGTTCCTAGCTCTCCTACAAATATCATTTGTAATACAGAACTGCCCTCTGTGTGCTGACCTTCTGGCCCAACAAGCTTCTGTAGTCTTGAAAGCTATAGAGTTAAACTAGCTATCTGTCCTAATCTGAGCAAATTTGATAGCCCAGAGGTAGAATCTCTGTGGCACCAGTAAGAAGAAAGGGAAGGAGATGGGATGTGAGGTTTGGTTTTGTGTGAGTTCCTAAAGATCACCTAGGATAGCTTTGCTGTCATTAGAGAGGGGCATACAGAATGAAATTAGTGTAGATATCAGTTCATGGTTGGGTTTGCTATTTTGGTGGGGGACAATGGGATTAATCATTTTTATTTTAGGTGCCCCAAATCATGAAAATAATTGAATTTTCTTTATCTTTGGTGCATAATTTCTTTTCGGAGAGATTTGAGAGGTTGAAGGGATCAGAGAAAATGTCTAATCCTCCAACTTTATGACATGATCCAGAAGTGTCATCAATGATCCTTTTGGCTAAAATCCAATGGCTTTTCTTTTCTGTATCCATGCTTTCTTAGGTATCAGATTGAAACTACAAAAGCACATGTTGGACCTTGATATTTCCTTGTTCAAGAAATTTTACCCTCTAGGATAAAATACAAAATCTTCTGTATGGTATTTAAAGTCCTAAACAATCTAACTCTAGTCTATATTGCCAGGAGCATTATATTTGATTCCCCTTTATACACACTATTCTCCAACCAACTTGCTGTACTCATGCACAATATTATTTCTCCCACCTACATGACTTCGCATAGATTGTGTTCCATCCCTGGAATACGCTCCTTATCTCTGCCTCTTGAAACTCCTTTATTACTTTCAGTTGTTTTTCAGTCATGTCCCCTTTGCGGTTGTCTTAGAAAAGATAGTAATTTGCCACTGCCATTTCCAGTTGAATTTTGCTGATGAGGAAACTGAAACAAACAGATTTAAGTGATTTGACCAGAATCACCCAGTTTGAAAGTATTTGAGACCAGATCTGAACTAGGGTCTTCCTGACTCCAGCCACAGTTTTCTTTTCACTATCTGCCCCACCCCCCAGCATAGGGACGGACTATCATGGGCAAAGGTGGAAGGTGGGAGGGAGACTGCAGTCAGTATTTGTTGGGTGGAAGATGGGACAGAAAATAGTCTAGTTCTGATTGGGGAAAGGGGCAGCTAGAGGATAAAGTGGCTAGAGCACTGGGTTGGAATAAGGAAGATTCAGTTTCATGAATTGAAATCCAACCTCAAACCTCACTTACTAGGTGAGTGACCCTGGGCAAGTTACCTGTTTCTCTCAGTTCCTCATTTGTAAAATGAGTTAGAGAAGGAAATGACAAACCATTATAGTATCTTTGCCAAGAAAAATCACAAAGTAAGGTCATGAAGACTTGACTGAAACAGTTCAACAACAATTAGGGGGAAGTATGTGGAAGGGAATTATAGAAGAGATTACTGGAAAGGTAGGGTAGTGTCAGATTGGGGAAAGCATTGAAATCCAGAGAGGAAAAAGTTTAGAGGATGGCATGTTGCTTACCTAGAATGTCTCAAAGATAGAAACTACAGAGGAAAACACGAGAACAAAGCAAACTTGGTAATGCAAAG
Source organism: Macrotis lagotis (assembly GCF_037893015.1). Taxonomy (NCBI): domain Eukaryota; kingdom Metazoa; phylum Chordata; class Mammalia; order Peramelemorphia; family Peramelidae; genus Macrotis; species Macrotis lagotis. The sequence goes on along the minus strand of NC_133658.1, from coordinate 722,958,087 downwards.
CCCTGGAGAGAAACACCTAAACATAACATGAATAAGATAAAATAAGAGAACTTTGGATATTTCAGTCTTGCCAAGGGATAATTATATATTTTTATTGACAATTCCCTTGAAAACAATTAGAGTGGCATTTTACCTCTTATTGCCTTGCAGCAAAGGCCACTGGGATAATTTGCAGGATCAAATTGACACCATTGATAGTAATTATCTTCTACTTAATCACCACTGCAATATCAGCAAATTTAGCATTATAGAACAGAATCACAAGTTCTAATTATTGAAAAAGACCTTTAAAGGTCATCTAGGGCAGGATTCTTAACTTTTTTTGTGTCCTAAACCCTTTTGGCAACCTAGTGAATCCTAGTGACCCCTTCTCTAAATCAGGTTTTTAAATTTATATATATATATATATATATAAAATAAAACATAGGCTTTTATAAGGAAGCCAATTTTATTTAAACACAAATATCAAAATGATAAATTCTTGGCAATTCCTTAGAATGTAAAGGCTCTATAATTTTTGTTTTTCTATTTTTCCCCTTGCCTTGAACATCTCCACCCCATTCACTATAGATACAATCATTTCCCCCTTAAGGAATTCCTGACGAAAGAATACATCCCCTGAAATAACAATACTATAACAATTACTCCATAGTGAGTTAAAGAAAAAAATGCTTAGTGGTTAGGAGACTAGGAAACTGAGAAAGGGAAGAGAAGACACTGGACAGGAGAGGAGCTTTCTCAACCATTCCAAGCCCCAGAGAAGGAATCTTAAGAATTTCCTACTTGTCCTAAGAAAAAGAAGTTACTTTCTTTGGTCCCTCCCCCAGCTTCTGAAAGCCCTTTGCTGACAGAATCTTGGGATAATTATCATTCAGTCATCATCTCTGAGGTGACTCCAAAAGCCAGCATATTTTCCAGAGTTTTCTGGCAGATGGTAGGGGTACCTGGGGAATGCACTGAATTTGCAGGCAAAAGATCTAGGTTCAAAACTTCATTATCTGGTTTAGAAGACCCTGAAGATAGCAATGATGACGATGAGAATGTCCTGACTGCACCAGAACCTCCAAGCCAGCTTTTACACGTTCATGGCTCAGGCTTTTGCTTTGATTCCAGCTTCGATGTTCACAAGAAGTGTCCCCTTTGTGAGTTGATGTTCCCTCCCAACTATGATCAGAGCAAGTTTGAGGAGCACATGGAGAGCCACTGGAAGGTGTGTCCCATGTGCAGTGAGCAGTTCCCTCCTGACTATGACCAGCAGGGCTTTGAGAGGCACGTGCAGACCCATTTTGATCAGAATGTTTTAAATTTTGACTAGAATGTCATTTTTTATTATGCATTAATTATTTCAGTCTATCAGTTAGAACAGCTCACCTCCAGCAGATAAACCATATCTGATAGATTGTCTCCTGAAGTTTTCAGACTACTTCTGTAATGATACGTTACCTGAGTACAGTGCAGTCAAATTAGGGTCAGGGTCAATATGTGGCTTATCAGCAGTAGCAGTTTAACCTCTGTTCTTCTCACCTGCTCTAAGACAAAAAAAGTTCTTTGTGTGTATATCTTAATTTATTCCCCAATTGTGAACAGTGTATCAATAAAGGATACAGGGATGCTTCTTATATGACAAAGGGAAAAATTCTATGGTGGTAGGTAACTTAGCAGAATGATAACAAGTTTCTGTTGAATAGATGATTGAGCATGATTAAATATTATGTAATAAAAAGTATTTCTGATAGCAAAAAAAAAACTTCATTATCACTTATTAGCTTTTGACTTTAGGCAGGTCTCTCTGAATCCCAGTCTTTTCATTTGGGAAATGATTCCAAAAACCTGCAAGCAGTCAATCTTCCACTTTTAAGTTCATAATTCTATTAACATAAATGCTCAAAGCATTTTAAAAGAATTTTCACGATCCTTCCTAACTGTTTTTGAAGTGTTGTTCTTAAGTACAACTTGTCAGAAGTGATCTAATAGTAAAGTCTATTTCTTATCAATTACTAATTTTCCAAAATCATAAACTATTAAAATTCTTGGAAGGAAACAACAACAGCAAAAAAGGAAACATTTTTTTAGAAATGTACTCAGAACAGAAAGAGACCCAAAATAAAGGAGACCACTTTTTTAATTGAAAATGTACTTTTCTATTTAGAAAAATTTAGCATGGTGACATGACCAGTTCAAACTACATCCTTCTCATTTCTCTAGTTGGATATATATACACTGAGAAGAACTGGAAAGTCTAACTGAATTATGAAAACGAAAAATTCTGAACTGATCCAAAAACACAGTATGGGAAGAGTTGAAATGAAGAAGCAATTTCTTTTTTCCATCAAATTTAACTATGTCACTCTCATTGATAAACTATATGTCTGTCATCTAAAAATCAGTCAAGCTAAATGAGAAAAGGAACTTCACCAGGTTGACTATAGGAAGGAAAATTTCTCAGACATGGCAACTCTCCAAGAGCATCTGCCCAGTCACAGAGGGCCTGTGAGTTACACTAATGAAGATAGTCCATGTTTTACAAGTATTATCTCATTTATTTTTACCTTTATGAAGTTTATTTTTAGGTGAATACACCAATGATATTGGCATCTTATTTCATGTACAATAAATTGCTTCTTAAAAATAGATTCAGAAAAAAAATCCCTTTCCTCCCACTTAAAATCTAGTCATAAAAATAACACTCTCTTCCACCATCACCTCCAGTTCTGACACTTCCGGGATGTCGATGCTGCTATTAAGAAAGGCACCTAGATTTACTTTAAGGGTGCCTGAGCTCTATTCCTCAGGTGGATAATTGGCCACATTTGTTTAAAAAGAGGTGTTTTTTTTAAAGATGAGTAAAAAATGAGATAAGTATCCTAAAGAACACAGGCTAATATAAACTACTAGATCTCCTCCCCTCAAAACCTACACACAAAGGCACAAATTAAAAATGAGCAAAACACTGGAAGGTAGCTGCTATTATATATCACCATTTTATTGTTAAGTTTATTTTACACATATCCAACTCTCTGTGACCTCATTTGGGGGTTTTCTCAGCAAAGCTACTGGAATGGTTTGTCATATCCTTCTCCAACTCATTATACAGATGAAGAAACTGAGGGAAACAAGATTACGTGACACAGCTACTAAGATTTTAAGATCAGATTTGAAATCAGGAAGAGGAGTCTTCCGGTCTCCTCTTCCAGCACTCTGTTCACTGTGTCATCAATCTGCCTTCATCCCCATTTTGCATCTGAGGAAACTGAGGCAGACAGTGGTTAAGTGACTTGCCCAGGATCACATAGTTATTAAGTGTCTAAAGCTGAAATCAGATTTTTCCTGACTTTGAGATCTAACTCTATCCACCACACCATCTTATTCAAATAGAATGAAAATTGAGAAAGGGCAACTGAATTTAGTGTTTTAGGGGGCCATTCATTACTTTATAGAAAGTAAATTCAGTGGAGGGCTGAAGTCAGAAGCTAATTTTCAGGGAGTAACTGAAACTAAGAGATAAGGAAGTGAGACCCAGGTTTATAGACAGCTTTCCTATGAGTTTGACTTCCAAAGGGAAAATGGAGAGAAAACAATAGCTTGACCTCATGACAGGGTCAAATGAAAGTTTTTTTTCAGGATCAGAGTGACTTGGACTTGTGTGTACCATCAAGGAAGGGGTCAATAAATAAGGAAACAATGAAAATGGGAATAAAGTATGACCAAAATTGGGTACCTTGAGGGAAAACAGAAGGGAAGATAGAGAGCTAAAAATTCAAAATTGTGGGCAGCCTGAGACTTTTTTGTCTCTGCACACATTTGCCATTCTTTCACAGTTATTTAGTAAGAAGAATACATTGGGGGGAAATAAACTAGTTGACATTCCATCCCCAGCTTGAGAATTAGTTCCTCAAAGTGTGTTAATGAAAGTGTTTTCCAGTCTTCTGAATAGAATTTGTTATCTGAAATCAGATGGAGTTAAAATTTCATCTCTATGATTTAAGTTTCCAGGTTAATTTTTCATGGACATTTAATGATTGTCAAATCTATATCCAAGCAGAAATTCTTATAAGCTCAGAAACTCTCAATACCCAATTATCTGGGTCCAATAAATGTAAGTTTGAAAAGAATGGGCAAATTCTTGCTTTTATTACATTTCCACACTATAAGTTTTCAAAATGAGTCTCTTATAAATCCCAGATCAATGATACCAATAGGTATCTGAACTGTCCAAAATGTATATAACAGACTAAAGAGTTTTTTTAAACCTTCCGGTTCAGACCCTCATCATCTCTTTTCTAGAATGCTGTAATAGCATCCTAATTGATTTCCCTTTATCCAGTCTCTCCCCTCATCAATTCATCCTCCACACAGAAAGTTTAGGGGATCCCCATAGTTATTAGGATGAAAAATGACCCTCTACAATCTGGTTTTTAACCTATGCTTCCAGTCTTATCTCTTAACTACTCTTGTACATAAACTTTATATTCCAGTTAAACTGGATTACTAGAGTTCCCTAAACTTAACACTGTATTTCCTATATCTGAATTTGTGCAAGCTTTATCCTTGTCTACAATCACTCCCTACTGATCACAACATCTCAGAATACTTGACTCTCCTCAAGTTTCATCTCAAATACTGTTTTCTCTAAAGTCTTCTGTTCCTCCTAGTTAATTTTTCCTCTGTTTATCTTGCTTCATATTCATTTGTTTATATATTATATTTTTCCAATAAAATGTAAGTTCCTTGAGGGCATTTTATACGTCTTTGTATACATGATACTTAACCTGCTCAAAAGAGTTACAGTGGAGTAAACAGGAATGTACCCCATGGATATTTATGATAAAAAAAAATAGAATGAAGCCAGAGATTACAGAAGACAGAGATTTAGAGCTGAGTTTGGAGAGACTACTGTGCGATTGGTGGTATGGGTTGAAGAGAGAATTATTGACAGGAGGCAGTGATTGGTTGGTGATCCTGGTGCAATTTGAGAGTTAGTTTTATAAATCTGAGTATGTGAAGCTAGGACAGGAATCTGCCAGTCCCAAAGGAGGAAACAGCTGAATCTGTGTGCAGAGGAAGTAAATGTTTCATGAAGTGTGAATTCATGAGAAATATGTTCTGAAGCAACAAGAAATAGATATCCCTGGGTTGTGTGACTAGATGAATAATTTATATAGTCCTAATACATGGATCTTATTATATGGGTCCTAGTACAATATAAGCAATGAAATGCAGTGAGTAAAGTACCAGACTTGGAGGCAAGAATACCTAGTTTGAATCCTGCTTCAGACACTTACAGTTAGGTGGCCCTGGGCAAGTCACAGCCTCTCTGCAACTCAGTTTATTCATCTTTAAAATGAAAGTTGCAGACTTGAGGACACCTAAAATGTCTTACAGGCCTAAATTTATTATTCATAAAATATTTTACCACTGGTTGTCTCTGCAAAAGAAAGGAATGCTTCCAGAAGGGCACAATTTGATCTAGATTTAGAACATGAGTGTGGGGATGAGGGCATTGGTGGTAAGAAAGGAAGTAGGGGTCAGTAAACAGGTCTAAGCAGAAGAATATCAACAACTTCCCTGATTCCATGGTCCTTTCTGAGAAAGAAAGACAACAATCAATAATCTATGATACAACTGACCAGTTCCCATTGGACAATGCAGTTCCTTCCTTCCTTCCTTCCTTCCTTCCTTCCTTCCTTCCTTCCTTCCTATAGAACACAACAGTGTTCTTAAAAAACCATAAATGGTCAGACTCTAGAGAAGCATAGAATGACTTACTGGATCTGATGTTGAGTGAAGGGAGCAGAACCAAGAGAACAATGTGCACATCAACAATATTGTGGGATGAACAACCCTGATGGAAGCAACTCCCCTCGGCTGTCCAAAGACCTAGGATAATTGTATTAGACTGGCTATGGACAATGTTATCACCATCCAGAGGAAGGGAAAAAAAAAACAAAAATCCTTCAGAATCTGTTGAATACATTTTATAAAAATTATCTCTTATGTACCCCTTTGCCTTAATCCTAATTGCTCATACTGAAAATAACGAATCTATAAACATGTTTGTCAAAAGTATATATGTACTATGCTAACCTGACTGTGCCCTGCTGAGTGGGAGCAGGGTGGGTAGGGAGGGTGGAAGAAAATTTTTTAACTTAAAAATATACATGTGCATATGGATGAAAAAAAATATGCTACTAAAAAAAAAGAAAAATCAGAACACATATAGAATTTATTAAGTTTGCTATCTTATATGGATGTGGTTTGTGGTACCCCAAACAACAGTAACATCAAAAATTATCGATCACAGATTACAATAACAAGTATAATAATGATGAAAAATGTTTGAAGTAAAAGAAGAATTACCAAAGTGTGATACAGAAATACGATGTGAGCACATGTTGTTGGGGAAAAAAGGGGTACTGAAAGACTTGATCAACAAAGGGTCACTACAAACCTTTAATTAGTTAAAAAAAAAACACTTAAAACAAAGCTCAAAAAATGAGGTGTGCCTTTACAGGGCTATGTAAAAACTTTGAGTACAAGTCTAAGGAATAATTAATATACTAGTTTATCTATCTAGAAAGTGTGAAGATGAATATAGTGAAAAAACCTTAGAAAGGTAGACTGTAGACAGATTGTGAAAGACTTTTAACCCCTCTCTCTATGCTTGATGTTTTAGCAAGAGATCTACTTTCTGAACTGAGAAAAATATTTCTCACTCCCAGTATTGATATCCAATGTATTTTTTTAATTTTTTTAATTTATTTTTTAATTTTTATTTTTAAATGGCTTGCCCAAGGCCACACAGCTAGATTAATTATTAAGTGTCTGAGGCCGGCTTTGAACTCTGGTACTCGTGACTCCAGGGCCGGTGCTCTATCTATACTGCACCATCTAGCCACCCCCCCCCATGTAATTTATTGATAATTTTATTTTAATCTGCTGTTGTTCTTAGTGTTAGCTCTCATACTAAATCATCACTTCTCTACTTTTCAAGATTTGTAAGGCTAGCAGGTGCTCTTTTCCTTAGGCTAAATATTTAAATTGCTTAAACCTTTTTCATATATCAGTATTTTTGCCCTTTAGAAATCATCCCCTATGTTTATTTCTTAATGCCCTCATCTTTATATTGTTCTCTTCAATATATCTTACTGTGTGTTTTCTAATTTTTTTTAAATAAGGAATAAAACAGCTGATTTTTCTCCTTTGAATATAAATTATTGAAGATCAGGGAAGTGGAGTTGAGGTTAGGGCTGAAATGGGTCCTAAATCACTTACTAAAACACAAAGCAAAATTATGGTCTATATATATTAATATATATAGCCAAGGTCATCCAGAAGGTAAATGGCAAAGCCCAGATTCAAACCACACTATATGATTCCTAATTCCATGTTTATTGCAGTATATCACACTATCACTTATGCTCAACGAAGCATGTTATCTGTATGTTCATTACTATATTGCTTCATAAATATTTGTTGATTTGATGTGATTGCAGAAATTTAAGATATATAAATAATCCTAATCATAAAGTATATATATGTATGTGTATATATATATATATATATATATATATATATATATATATAAATCACATCAAGGAAATTGGGTATAACTATTATTAATAGTAATAGGATTACTCCATTATTGATGTTTGGGCAAAGAAAGAGGAAAATTATGTCTTAATGATCTTCCAACTTTCTTTTTTTTTGTTGCTGAAGAAGTCCTTTCAGTTCCCTAATTCATGTTATTTTCCCCAGTTTGAAGGCACTGAATCATAGTTATTGTTTCTTATGCCTCTATGATTCTGACTTTTCCTTCCATCCAACAATACTACTAGTAGAACTAGAAAAAGAAAAAAGAATCTAGAGGTTTTAAAATTTTTTATAACAGCTCCTTTAGTAGTTACAAAGAACTGAAATCTGAGTGCCCCTCAGTTGGAAAAAGACTAAATAAATTGTTTGTGTGTGTATGTGTATGAATACAACAGTATATTGTGCCAAAAAAATGATGAAATGAATAGTTTCTCTGAAATCTGATAAGATTTGTATGAAGTAATACAGAGTAAAATGAGGATAACCAGGAGAACAAATTATGCCATAACAACATTGTAAAGGCAAACAATTTCAAATAGCTAAAGAACCTTGATGCAATGACAAATAAAGGTTCTAGAGCACTAATGAATAAAGAATGTTACCTAATGGAGAGAAGGCCCCAAGGTATAAAATGATTTAGACAAGGACAATTCAGGAATTTTTTTTGTTTCATTATACATATTTGTTTTAAAAAGGTTTTGCTTTCCTTTTTTCAAAGTGTAGGGGGGGGAAGGAAATGGAATGAAGAAAAATAGATGTTTGTCAATTGAAAACATTAAATTATATATATATATATATATATATGCAAGTGCACATATACAAATATATATACATATATGTAAGTTAGTATATATGTATTGTGACTTCTAACAACCCATTTGGAACAAGCTAAATTCAAATCATAGCTGCCTGCTTTTTAGTGACCCTTCATGGCCAATAGGAGGAAACTTAATGATGGACTCCAGGGACAGTCATTGTCACCATTTATCACAGGAAGTATGGAGACAGACGCTACACATTGGAAGAATCTGCTACATTTTCTCTTCAAAATGAAGATAGCTTCCAGCAAAAATAATGCAAATGAATATCATATATTCAAATCCATGCCCAAATGTCAGGACCACATCATATCCATGCTAATTAGAGTGGTGGGTAGGTTCCATGCACAGAGCAAATGGAGACTATTTTTTAATGTTTCATAAGTAATAAAATTATTAATGATTTGGAAATGAAGTGGAACCAAATAATTGCCAAAGTGGATTTTATAGAACAAATGTCAGAAATCTGATCAAATTCATCACAGGGGTAAACAGAATTAAGGCACTTAGATACAATCTGCCCAAGTTTGAGAAAAGATGATTTCTAAACCTTTAGTCAGTTTTTTATGATACATGCAATAAATATATGACTTCCCTGATCTATACTTGGTCAGGTAGGTCAGACCCCCCCCACAAAATAAAGGAAAAAGTAGATGTTCTAAAGTACATGAAAAGAGTACTAGAGTTGGAGTTAAGGACCTGGCATTAAATCCCAACTCAACCCCTTATTACTTTTGTGCCTTTATGTAAGCAATAATTTTCATTGGCTTCTGATTCATTTCTTATAAAATATGGAATTTGGAAAGCACATGAGTTCTAAAGCCCCAATGTTATGAATTTCCTAAGAGAAGGGAATTTATTGGCCAGTGAACACAAACTCTCTCTAAATCTAGGTTTCCTTCTGTAGCATCTCTGACATCCAGGTTCTACTTACACCTCTGGAAGCAGAATCTCACTACTTTATAAACCAATTCCATTTTTGACAGGTCTAATTTTTGGAAAGTTTTGCCTTGTTGTGAGCTTAAATCTTCCTCCAGCTAATTTCCATCCATTGTCTGATTTCTGGCCTCTGAATCAACTTAAATAAGTCTACTTACTCTTTTACTTTACTAGCTTTATTTTTAAATTCCAAGGATTTTAGAGATGTAAGAGTCCTTCCTATTCTGATGAGAGGGGAAAGGCCTTAAGATTATTTATAATTTTCATTTTATATTCAGTCCTAAAATCTAAAGGAGCTAAATGATTTGCCAAGGGTCACACAATTAAACAGTTATCATGTCCCTCTTTAGTCATCTCTTTTCAAAACCAAACATAGTCAATAAATATTAATATAGCAGTTTGAGATTTATTAGTTTTTAATAAACATTATTGAGTACCTAATATGAAAGTCATTATATGTGAGTATATGGGCATAGAGATATAGATATATATGCAATTATATATACATGTATACATATTTAAGTGTGCTTGTACACATACACTCATGCACATATATGTACTATTAGGAGGATATATTGAACAGAAGAGAGGCCAAAAAAAATTAGGAAACTGTCATGGTAGCCTAATCTGATTTAAAAGAAGACAAAATCAAATCAACAAAAAGCAATGAAAAAATGAGTCACAACAAAACCAGAAGAGATCAAAAGAATCATTGGAGCCTATTTTGCACAATCCCATGCTACCAAGAATCAGAACACAAAGAAATAAAGGATCATCTTCATAATTATAAAATACCAAATATAAAAAAGAAAACACAAATAAATAACCCAGCCTCAGAAAAAAAAGTAACAGTAAAGGAACTAATAAAGGAAAAAATATCGAGTCCAAATGGATGAGGAGGTATGGTTTTGAAGTCCAGAAAGTCAGGAACAGGACCAGGAAGAAAATTAAAGTAGTCTGATCTGTGATTTTCCACTAAATAGAAGTAAGAACTCACTAATGAGAGAAGAGCAGGCTTTGTGGAGAGGTATTCCAGTAGGAGTAGATATCATGGGGAGACAGGTTATTCTAGACTTTGAAGGAAGTTCTAAGATAAGCAGTTAATAGTTCGTATCCATGTAGTAAGTTAAATATTGCAAAGTACTTTACAAAGTTTTTTTTTCATTTTTATCCTTACAACAATCCTGTGAGATACATCCTATTATTATTCATATTATATAAATAAATAAACTGAGAAATAACTTTCCTAGGGTCATATAGTTTGTGCATTTTTGAAAGAAACTGAAGCTTTATTTGAATTCAGGTCTTCCTACTGTCCAGGAAAAGTCCAGGATAAAGTCACTGTATCATCTTTCTTTCTAGGTATTAGTATTTTTAAAATCCGAGATATAAGGGACTAGGGTCAGGAGAAACATGGATAAAACACAGAAAAAAGAAGTAGAGCAACATCATTTGTTGTTTCTGTTTGGTTGTTTTTCAATTGTGTCCAACTCTTTTTCTAACCTCATTTGGGGTTTTCTTGGCAAAGATACTGGAGTGGTTTGCCATTTCCTTCTCTATCTCATTTTACAGATGAGGAAACTAAGGCAAACAGGGTTAGATAACTTTCTTAGAGTCATACAGTTAGTGTCTGAGGCCAGATTTGAATTTAGGAATTCTTAAATCCAAGACCCAGCACTCTACCCACTGTGCCACTTGATTGACCAATATCATTTATATCTATCAATTAATATTTTTAGTATAATTCTGTCAGACCAATGAGATTTATCCAAGAAATCATTCATCAAAACAATATTTTATTTATGCCAGGGATGAAGATTATTTGATATTAAGAAAATAACCAACATAATTACATTAATTACATAAAAAATTCAAAACCACAAGATTACTTTAATTGCTTTTCTATCATGCTCCAGCAACCTCATTGCCCTGCAACATCACATATAAAGGTAAGTTCCTCTATAGACATATTGAGTTTGCATTATTGACAAATCCAGATTTCCATGTAATATTAAGAAAGCAGTTTATGGTGTGGGACTAAAAGCTTATTTGGGATAAATATACTGAAGTGTGGTTTCAAGATGAATTAAAGAAATTATGTCAGAATCACATGAACATGTTTACAGTATCAAACATTTTAGAGAAAGAGGACCAAAAACGTTTTTTAAAAGTTTATCAAATAATATTTCATAGAAAATTTTTAAGAAAGAAATAAGTGGTATCAGAAGTCAGAATGAAAGAGTTGAGATTAAAGGCATAAGTTATAATTAACTCTGGAAATTCTGTCAGGAAAAGGCTGGAGAAATATGAAATGAAGTTTGGGGGTATGCTTCTTTTTCATTTATTGTTTGGCTTAAGGATGGGGAAAAATCTAAACATGCTCATAGGTAGGGATAGAACCAGTAGAAGAGGAAAGGTTGAACATGGAAAAAGAGAGACAATGATTGAAAGAAATATATTATAGGAGATGGGAGAAAAAAGTTGGTTCATGGCAAGGAAAATGACACCTCTTTTTCAGATAATGGAGCAAAGAGAGGTTGGGAGATCATTAATAAGAGTTGCACAGTATGAGAAATCATATATGGATTGTGATATGCATCATTTTAGGGAATATCCCCATTATAGAATTGTAGACCTAGAACCAGAAAAACCCTCAGAATTCATCTATTTCAACTCCTTCATTTTATATGCAAGATCACAAATCCCTTGGAGTAGTGGGGTCAAGCTCAATAGAAATGGGGATAGAGAAAAGGGAAATAAACTATACACAAGCATCCCTTTGGGCTACATATTGACTTAGAAAATCACTTATTAATATTATTTGGCTTCTATTGCATTTTTATTTCTTTTGTTAAATATTCCTAAAATACATTTTAATCTAGTTTTCCAAATTACATTTTAATCTGGTTCCACTAGGGAGTGTTCTGCCTTACAGCATTAGAAGAACACATTGATTTGGTGTTGGTTGGTTTGTTTGCAATTGTCAGAGGAATTACTTCCTAGGCACATTTCCCCCATCCCAAACTTGTGGAGATTTTTTTAACCCAAATATAGGACTTTATATTTATTTATGTCCAATTTCATCTTGTCAGACTCAGTCCAGCACTCCAAACTGTCAGTATCTTTTTTAAATTAGTTCTGAATGTAATAAATGCCAAATAAGATGGACATTTCCATATACATGTAAGAACAGAAAAAAGATTGTACATAAAATTGTAAACTTCTATTATAAACAGCCTGCTTTTTTGCAAAATCATTTTGTTTCTATTTTATCATGCAATATATTTAATTTAGTATATTATTTATGCCTTCGTCTAAAATGTTGATAAAGATGTTGAACCAAGCAGAACAAAAACAAAGGTCTATGACATTTGATTAGAGAACTCCTCCACTCCATTAAGAAATGGTCTTTGAATCCAGTTAATTAAGCAATTTAAAACCCACCTAACTATATTATGACTCCATTACATCTTTACATTGATTTCACAGAGATAGTATGAGAGTATTTGTTAAATTACATCACAGATCTAGAGCTGTCAGAGTCCTTAAAGTCATATAATTCAACAACTTCATCATATAGATTAGAAAACTGAAGCCTAAAGGAATTAAGTGACTTGCCCAGTCTCACAAATGTAGTAAGTAGTAAAGCTTGATAAAATTCAGGTAACAACATAGCTCTTTGAAGTTTCAAAATTGCTTTCTTCATAAAAGTTTTATTATGTAAACTGTGCTAGTGTCAATATTAGCCCTATTTTATAAAGAACCTGAAGTTCACAGAGATTAAATAACTTGCTCATGAACACAGAGTAAAAGTATGAAGGATATAAACCAAGGTCTCCCAACTTCAAGTCTAAAACTCCAGTAACAGTTCTGCTGCTTCCCAAGTATACTATGTCACATTGTCATCATTTATAGTCTATTAAATCCTTGAAAAAGAAAAAAAAAAGGGGTTTGTCTAATATGATTTAGAATTAATAAACACATCTTGACTCTTAGAAATCATCTGTTCCATCCTCTTACTTACCATTCATAAGCCATTCCCTAATAATCAATCTAGAATTTTCCCACCTTTTTGTCCTATGATTTGCCATTCACATCCTTCTCCTTTTGGAATATGATTATTCTAATGGCTGAAATCCAGTACTAGGACACATTGCCCATTTGTCAAAATTCCTCAAAGCTCATTGACAAACCTTAAACAACTCCAAGTTCCTCTCAACTCCTCTTTTAACATATTGCCTCCTCCTATTAGACTATAAATTCCTTGAATTCAGGAACTGTCTTTTTTACTTTGATTTTCATACTCAGCACTTAAGAGTGTGACATGCAGTAAAAGCTTAACAAATGCTTGTTAATTTGTCAGGTTTAAGGTTGGTCAAGTAATCTCCATCCATACTAAATAAATTCCATTGGCTCCCTACCACTTCCAGGATCATTTGCAAAATCCTCTTTGGTGTTCAAAATCCTTCATAATGAAGCTGGTGTCTTCCCTACTTTTCCAGGCATTAGAATGGGGGTAGGGGCGGAGGTAAAATTTAGTATTCTCTTACTTGGGGCATGTTAGAAGAAAACTATATAGACAAAAGAGTTGGGGGGGAATTGTCATCACATTAGTTTTATTCCTTATGAAAAAAACAAAGGATATTTGAACATACATGAATAAAAATAAAGGAATTGATTTGTGATATAATAATCTCAACAAGGAGAAAGACAGGTACATGGAAAGGGAAAAGGGGGCTTATGCATTTATGGTAGAATTAGGAATGGGACTGTTATAAGCCAAAATATATCCTATAATTTTAAAGATAAGATCTAAGAGTGGGATGTTAAAAATAAAGGAGTAAAGAATAAGAATCAGCATTCAAAGTCGGGGCAAAGAGAAGAGATGTAGGCCATCAAAAGGAAACAAATTGCTTCAATTGCAAGTTGCTAATAGTGATAACCTCCTTCATGTTCACCAACTTTTTCTATGTATTGGGAGAGGGGAAGGAAAACTAAAAGAGGATTTGATGGATACTCATACTTATAAGTATGAATGTGAATGGAATAACTCACCCATAAAATGGAAGACAGTGGTAGAATGAATTAGAAAGTATTATCTAACAATGTGTTATTTGCAAGAAACATAAAAATTCACACAATTAAAATGAAGGATAGAGTAAAATTTATTATACTTAAAAATGAACCAAAAAATTAAGAGGAACAATCATCATCTGAGACAGGGCAATAATAAAAATGGAAATTATTAAGACATTAATAAAATTAAATAAAATTTATGCTTAAAGACCACTAAGATAAATAGTATCTATACTTGATATATATATAGATATATATATATGAACAGAATTATCATCTAAATATTTAAATGAAAGGTTAATTGAATTTCAGTGAGAAAAGAAAAGTAATAAGAATTGGGGCCCTTAGTGTAAAACTTCTAAAATGCAGGTAGCTAAAGTGGTATAGTGGAGAGGGCAGTGAGCCTGGACTCAGGAAGATTTGAGTTCAAATTCATCTTTTACCAAAAATAAAACTAGAACAATAAAGAAATTACCTTTCAGTTCAATGGATAGGGGAGTGTTCCATTATCAAAGAAGAGACAGAGATTACAGAAGATGAAAAAGACCAATTTTGATTATAAAAAAAATTTTTTAATTGTGTCTGATCCAGAAAAATACCACTAATAGGTCTATACTTGAAAGAGATCAAAGAAAGAGGAAAATGACTTCAGTGCCCCTAAATTTTTATAGTATATCTTCTGCGCTCCCTTTGCACAAAGAATCAGAAACTGAAGGAGTGTTCTTCAGTTGACAAAAGATTGAAGAAATTATGGTATAGAAATCTGAAGTAATGTCTTTGTGGTGTAAGAAATTATGAGGGGTGTGGTTTCCTAGAGAGAAACCAGGGAACTAATACAGACTGAAGTGAGCAGAACAATTCATATGTTGTAAAGACAAACAACTTTGAAGACCATAGGAACTTCAATCAATACAAAAAAAAAAAAACAGCCATAATTCTAGATAAATTATGGGGGAAAAAATTGCTATTGTACCTCTAGATAAAAGGTAATGGATTCACATTAAGACCCTTTCTTTTTTCTAACACAGCCATTACAGAAATTTCCTTTGCTGGACTAAACTTATCTGCAACAACGGTTTTGTTTATCATTTCTTTTTCAAGTGGAGGTGGTGGATATGAGAGAAAGAAAACAGATTTTCATAGATTGGAAAATACCTTTTAAACAAAAAATAAATGATTTAAAAAAGAATGTTAAGTCCTCAGAGTAGAGACTATCTTGCTTTTTTTTATATTTATATTTATATTCAAACCGGTGTTTATTTATATCAGTACCTGTTACGTGAAGAGAACTTAGTCAATAAGCCTTTATTGAGTGCCTACCATGTGCCAGTCAGGAAGCTAAGTGCTGAGGATACAAATAAGAAAATCAAAAAGTCTTCAAGGAGCTTAAATTCTAATGGGGGAAGACAATAAACAAAGGAAGATGAAAAAAGAAAGAAAGTAAGGACCATCCACTTGAGAGTACTCAGTTCAGGGGCATGATGGTCAAGGATTCCAACCCAAGCACAGTTTGTAAAATGATGGAAAATGAAGAGTTTAGCTGGTAAGATCAATGACCTTTATTAAGGAGGTCTTTGGGAGGAATTTTATTGTGCCACCCTCCAGGCTTCCAGTCAGAGGGAAGAAGCAATTGAAAATGCTGAAAAGATACTGAGTATCAAACCTGGATTAATCTATGACAGTAAGATGTCAAATATGCTTAACCTGGAGGAAAAAGCTTGATGTTCATGGAATCCAAACCAAGCAGAGTTAATAATGATAAATGTTTTATTACTCAAAAACCTCAAAGGTAAGTTTAACAACACCGAAAACAAACACAGTAGAACTGATAAAACTAAATAAGTGATCATTAACTGATATGATTTTTAAGAGAAAAAGTAAATTACTTGAAATTTTCACACCAAAAAATGCAAAGGATATAAAGAAAATTATTAAAATTGATTTTGCCTTATGTGCCAAAAATTTGTTAACTTCAGTGAAATTTAGAGATATTTACAAAAGTATTTAATATTCAGATTAACAGAATAAGGAATTATTATTTATATAACCTAATCTCAGAAAAATAAAACTTTAAATTCATAAATGATCTTCCTGAAGAAAAAATACAAGAACAGATGGATTTACACGTGGAATCTATCAAACACTCAAAGAACAGTTAATTCCAACATTACATTTTTGAAAGTGTGTTAATCAAGCAGACAAACAAGACAGCTTTTGAACTAAAATGCTAAATTTAGTATATATACTTTGAAAAAAACAATTTATACTAGTCAGATTCACAATTTCATATGAAATCTGATCTTTGTTCGATGTGGAAATATTCCTGTTTGCTGCTATTTGTCAAACTCAGCATAACATTTTTAATTATCTTTTTAAAAAGAGGGCTCTTTATTTCAGAGAATACCTTAGAGTAATTAAAAGAATATGGCAAATTCCATTTGCTCTCCTTTTCCTCTTCAATTTTGGGTCCAACTCATGTCTATTTGTAGCATTTGTCAAAAATACACATGTGACAAATGTGTTTAATGTGTTATTGAACCAGATAAATATAATCTGGTCAATAAGCATGCTTCATCCACTTGGTTGTTCTTAAATGGATAATTAGATCAAACTCTTCTGAATCATTATGAATAATTTGGCAGGTACTAAAATGTTGCAATGGGGATGATGTCATTTCTATATAGGAGCATCTGGAATACCTAGCCACCTACAGAGCTTTCACTTGGATGTCTGCACTGATCTCCTACATGATAGTAGTGACCTCTTTTGATAAGCACACATCTCTCTGTTTTTGTCCTTGATTGATGCTAATAATCAGAGGTCATCAATTAAGGTTATCTACATTGATTTATCCTTCAAGAAATTTTATATTATTTTTCCTGTAGATTTGAGAACTTCTTGGAGGATAGTCTTTAAAATGATATTTTATTCTTTTGAATGAAATGCTTCTTTTAATAATCAGTGAAAAATAAGCACAGTAGTATCTTGTATTCTCTACACTTTTTTTTAGGTTTTTGCAAGGCAAATGGGGTTAAGTGGCTTGCCCAAGGCTACATAGCTAGATAATCATTAAGTGTCTGAGGTCGGATTTGAACTCAGGTACTCCTGACTCCACTGACTCCAGGACTCTATCCACTGCACCACCTAACTGCCCTGTTCTCTACACTTCAAAGCCAATTGAGTGAGAATAAAAAATAAACTATAATCTTGGACTTCGGCTTGCAAAAAGTCTACTTGTGCCTTTCTAACACTCTCATTTAAGGTGAGCACATGGTTTACTTTAAAGAAAATGTAAGATGAAAGCTATTTATGATGTTCTCTTAGTTATTATTTTTAAGTTAATAAAATTTCAATGTTTTTCTATGCTTTTTGTAGCTTCCCTTCCTTTAGATAGCTTGAGAATTGAACCTTGAATAGCCTCAAAATTATATTGGTTCTGGAATAGGCATCCTCTATATTTACTTAGGCCAATCCATCTATTTTTACCAATTTTGTTTTCTTCAGTGGTGAGTCCAGGGTCTTGAATGGTGCCAAAAGTCTATTAGAAAAATCTCTTCAGATCTTTTTCTTTCTTTTGTCTATTTGTTGTCCTTCCAGTTTCATCCTTGAATGTACTTGGCATTGCTTCAATTAGTTGGATCTTTTATCAAATTTTCTTTAAATTGTTTCTCTCTTCACCACTTTTCTCTGTTTTATTAAGTAATACTGGTCATAACACAGCTTTGCCCTTGGCTGCAATCTCTCTGCTTGATCAGTATGTCAAGAATTTGCTGATTGAGGGAGTTTTTAGACTCCTTTGTTCTTCTTATTATAACAATTGATTTCCAAACATTAATTTCTGTGGGAAATTGTTATAATCAGTGTTGATGTTCTCTCTTCTGTTCCCCATTTTGCATCCTTAAATAGCTTCTTAAACTGGTCAGGTCGAATTGTTTTAATTTTATGCATTATCTTTTCCCCACCTTTATTTTCACCTAATTGTATATTAATTTTTATCCTTGTTCTAACTATTCAGTGGGCTGATTCAGGAATGACTCCTACATCAGTAGCGAGACATTTCCTGCCTATTTAAATATAATCAATTCTATTTCTTATGATGTTATTCAGCATTTGAGATGTCTGGCACCTTCTAATTCTTCTTTGAAAGAAAATATTCATAATGTTTAAACATGAGGTATTTTAGCAGTCTATAAACTTTTGGTCTTTCTCATTTTTGACTCCTGAACAATATATTTCAACATATTTTTTCACATCCTCAACTATATCTATTTTTATATCAAAGTATATGCTGATTTAATCTGGTGGCTTTTACCAGGTTATTTATAGAATTTATCTAACCCTTCATTAAAAGATATTGACACAAAAGTTCCAATTATTTTAATGCTTTATTTTCTTAGCAAATATTTATGATAAACAATGCAATGGTCTTCTCAAGGAGTATAGTCAGAAAAGAAAATAGAGATATGGAACAATAACTAATAGAATCAATACATCAAGTGATGGTTGGAGATTTTTTGCTTTAATTTCAAAAAGAATTTTTCTGGGGGTTTTTTGGTTATCAGAATGGTGTAGAAATGGGCATGTTGGTTAAACAACAGAAAAGCAATGTAAAGATGAATACAAGATGACCAATGTTCCATGAAGTTATGTTTCTTGCTGCTTCAGGATGTATCATAAAATCAACCCTAATAACTTTCAATCCTAGATCTATTAACCTCCTATGATCTTTTTTTTTTGTTTCACTGATTGAACCTAAGAACCATCCTTCCATTTAGCTGCAATTTACTTTGGTATCCTGGTTACATTTAAAATATTCTCATCAAAATTGATTGTGATTTAGTTTCTTTAAAAATATATTTGCTTTGCAAACTTTGCCCCTATTTCTACTATTCTACCATAATCTCTGTAGAAATGGAAGCAAGTCACAGAGGACTGAGGACTCTTTTGTAATTTCCTTTGTATCATGGGTAGCCTTGTAGTGATGAACATTTTATATAATTAGTTGGACTGCTCCTCAGAAAGCATACATTCTCTTTCCAAGATTGTACTCCAAACCTTTTCAGCACAATAGAGTTGTGCCCTGCTATCATAGCCTTACTTTCCATAGTCAAAACAACTAATGCACTGTAGGCTGCATTAATAAAATTAAAGCATTCAGAACATAATTGAATTGAATTCTATGCTTAAATACATCTTGTAGGTTTAAGAAGGTCATTGACAAGTTAGATATACAGAGATGGCCATTTCCTCCTAAGTTAATGATATTCTTTATAGCAGGAACCTGTGCTAATGAAGCATTGGGGGGAAGGGTAAAAAATAAAACCTAGCTTCTAATGAGTACATGACTCCAAATGTAGCAAATTGCTCCAAATTCATTAAGAAGATTGAGACTTAGTTGCTTCTTTTTATTCTGAATTTTCAGTCTGACCTTAGTAAATATTTCTGCCAGTCTATCATACTTTAGCATCACATATTTTTATTCCAGACTTCATTTCTGGCCAGCATCCCTCTTTTTGTATATTCTTTTCTCTAGGAAAGCTAGATTGCTAAGTAGTTAGAGCATTGAAGGTTAGGGCCTGAAGAGAAGATATACTGAGTTCAAATCCAGCCTCAGATGCTCACTAGCTGTATGAGCCTGTACAAGTCACTTAATTTAGCTTGCTTCACTTTCCTCATCTGTAAAGTGAAATGGAGAAGAAAATGCCAAACCACTACAATATCTTTGCCAAGGAAAACCCAAAATGGGATCACTAAGAGTGACCAAATGAGGAAACTGAGTCATGTTACATCAATAAGTATTTATTAAGTACCTTTTGTGCCAAGCACTGAGTGAGGGACACAAAGAAATGCCAAAGATTCTCAGGACTCTGAAGGAGCTTACAGTCTAATATGAGAGACAACATGCAAATAACTTTGTACTTTACAAGATATACACGGGATAAGCTGTGAATCATCAGAAGTGAAAAGTAACATCAAGTGGGAGGTATCAATTGCAGATGGTCTTCTCAAAGAGTTTAGACAGAAAAGAAAATAGAGATATGGGACAATAACTAATGGAATCAATAAATCAAGTGATGGTTGGAGATTTTTTTGTTTTAATTTTTAAAAGAATTTTTCTTTTTTTGTTATCAGAATGGGATAGACATGGGCATGTTGGTAAGCAGCAGGAAAGCAATGCAAAGATGAAGCAATGGAAAACATGAGAGAATGGAAAGATACAGGCAGTGATCTGATGGAGAAGATGGAATGAAATGCAATCTTTTCTACATAAAAAGATGTGTGCTGTGGCAAGAAAAAGAAACCTTTTCATTCAAGACAGTAGTGAAAAAAAACTGAGGCAGAAGATCTCTGAGTGATGTGAGATGAGGAGAGAAAAAAAGAGAGGGCAGAGTGAGTGGCCTCAATTTTTCAGTGAAATTTTTCAACTGAAAGGGTAAAGAGAGGAGAATTCATGGATGAGAAAGAATGGAAAGATTTAGAAGAGCCTATATGTTGAATGGAATAGTGAGTTCATTAGGAAGGTACAAAATACTTGCTTTGTTGAGGTGAGAGTCCACTGTACAACATAAATTTGGAATTCCATCCCATCTTCTCCAGGAGACTTGCTAACTCAATCTTCCAAAATTCTCATGTTTTCAATCTCTTCATCTTTGCATTGCTTTCCTGCTGTTTACCCATGAGTAAATATGTTTTTATGATTTTATTCAGCTGTGTAGCATCACCTAAGCAGGAATAAAGGTCAAAACTTGCAAGGTAAGATTGGCAATAAGGACTCAAGGGAAAAGGTTAATATATATTTGAACTGGTTCACCAAAGGGTCAAGATGAAAAGGGGAAAATAGTATAACCTGAGAAAGTATATCCCTACAGAAGGACTGTAGATCACTTTTGAAAATGAAGAACAAAGACAGAATTCTGGGAAGAAGGCAGAATAGGTCACAAAACTTCTGATTTCCCAAATTTTCTCCACATTAAAAAAAAGTTTCCTCAAAGGAAACTTGGAGCAGTGAAAAAGAAACTTGTCAGGATAAACCAATTGTTTTCCTAA
The DNA here is from genome assembly GCF_037893015.1 of Macrotis lagotis. Classification (NCBI taxonomy): domain Eukaryota; kingdom Metazoa; phylum Chordata; class Mammalia; order Peramelemorphia; family Peramelidae; genus Macrotis; species Macrotis lagotis. The sequence continues at coordinate 722,936,617 of NC_133658.1, read as the reverse complement.
GACAATTTGGAAAGACCCGCAGGAAAAACCTTATTTGAGTGGAGTCAACTCTGAAGAATTTTTTTTTTAAATTACAAAATCTGGGGGCTTGTTGAGAGGCAACCCCAAACTTAGAAACTTTCATCTTAGACTGTGTTGGGGTTTGACAACAGAGTAGAAGAAGATTATAGGACCTTCTACTGTTGAGGCACATCAAGCACAGTTGTGCTGACCAGAGACAAGCTGGCCTGGGCTACCACCACTGGGGAGAGAAGCTTATTCATACTTGGTAGGCACAGTAGCAAAAGGGAGGGAACCAAGTTGTCTATGGGCACTGCAGGAGATCAGAGTCCTTGGTTTCATTTCCAAAACAGAGAGGACAATTGTAGAGTGCAACAACCCAAGGGACCTCAAGGAGCAATATCATTTGTGGGACAGCATGATTGGAAGTCCTAGTCATAGCTTTTGAGTAGAAAGTATAGCACAAAGTTGAGCCCCAGAAAAGACCTCAGAAAAGAATAGTAAGAAGAACTTGAGGCTTGGGTCATCATTACCTATACCTAGGAACTAGAACCTGATTATACTAATCCCAGTTAAAAATAAAATAAAGTTAAAAATAAAAATGAATAAATAAAGGAGAAAGAACTCCAATATAGCCAACTATAATGGGGAATAGAAAATATCTGAGCTCATATTCTGAGGAGCTTAAAAAAAAACACTCCTTTTTCAATGAGAAACATCCAATGATCGCAAACACAAAAAGAGTCCTAGGAAGAACTTTAAGGGGACTTTAAAAACCAAAAAGAGAGATCTGGGAAAATTAGAAGGGAAAAGTAATTCAAGAAAATCCAGAAAATTATGGGGAAAAAATAAGCTAACTTGAAATACAGAATCAAAAACTTAAAGAAGACTCCAAGCATTTCTAATAAAATTAGGTGTGAAACAAGGATTCCCATTGTCACCATCATTATTCAATATAGTATTGTAAATTTTATCTATAGCAGTAAGAGAAGAAAAAGAAATTGGAGGAATCAGAAATGGCAATAAGGAAGCAAAGCTTTTACTCTTTGCAGATAATATGATGGTATACTTAGAGAACCTGAGAAAATCATCTAAAAAACTCCTTGAAACAATTAACAAATTCAATAAAGTAACAGGATATAAAATAAACCCAAATAAACCATCAGCATTTCTATATATGAACAACAAAGCCCAAGAGCAAGAGATAGAGAAATTCCAATTAAAGTAACTATAGACAACATTAAATACTTGGGAATCTACCTCCCAAGACAAACCCAGAAACTGTATGACCACTTCTCACCCAAATAAAGTCAGATCTAAATAATTGGAAAAATATCAAATGCTCATGGTTAGGTCAAGCTAATATAAAATAAAAATGGCAATGCTACCCAAATTAAATTACTTATTCAGTGCCATACCAGTCAAAACTACCAAATAATTATATTACTAAGCGGGAAAAAATAGTAACACAATTCATCTGGAGCACCAAAAGATCAAGAATAGCAAGGAAACTGATAAAAAAAAAAGGTAAAGAAAGGTGATGAGATAGAGAACATTATAAAGAACAAACTGGATAATTTTGAATACATTAAATTAAATAGCTTTCATACAAACAAAACCACTGTAACCAAAATTAAAAGAAATGTAGTAAATTGGGAAACAATTTTTACAACTAGTATTTCTGACAAAAGACTCATTTCTAAAATATATAGAGAACTGAGTCAAATTTATAAAAAAAAGCCATGTCCCATTTGACAAATACATTTACAATTTTCTATAGTCATATGAAAAATTACTCTAAATCATTACTGATTAGAGAAATGTAAATTAAAGCATCTCCATGGTACCACCTCACACCTCTCATATTGACGAGAAAAGACAATGATCAATGATGGAAAGGATGTGTAAAATCTAGGACACTAATGCATTGTTGGTGGAGCTGTGAACTAATCCAACCTTTCTAGAGAGCAATTTGGAATTATGCCCAAAGGGCAATAAAATGTGTATATCCTTTGATCCAATTATGAAGAGATCATGAAAACAGGTAAAAACATCACTTGTACAAAAATATACATAGCAGCTCTGTGGTGGCAAAGAATTGGAAATTGAGGGGATATCCATGAATTGAGGAATTGCTAAACAAACTGGGGTGCATGTATGTTAAGGAACAATATTGTCCTATTAGAAATCAGGAGGGATGAGATTTCAGAAAAGCCTGGAAAGACTTGCATGAATTGCTGCTGAGCGAGGTGAGCAGAACCAGAAGAACATTTTACACCCTAACAGCAACATGGGGTTGATGATCAACCCTACTGGATTTGCTCATTCCATCAGTGCAATAATCAGAGGCAATTTTAGGGTATCCGTGATGGAGAATACATCTACCCCCAGAGAAAGAACTGTGGAGTTTAAAAAAAAGCCTTCAATTTTTTAAAAAGAAGTTGTCTGATGTACTATATAATTTTGTTATTTCATTTCTTCCTCAAGGATATGTTTTTATTTATTTCAACACATCCAATTTTGATCAATGTATAGCATGGAAACAATGTAAAGATTATCAGATTGCCTTCTGTGGTGGGGAAAGGGGAAGGAAAGGAGGGAGGGAGGGGGAAAATTGTAAAATTCAAAATCTTACAAAAAATAATAGGTGGAAACCACTATTGTATATAATTATAAAACAAAATATTTATGTAATAAAAAATAAAATAAAATAATATATAAAAAACAAGGGTAGTAATCATGATCTCAAACAAAGTTAAAACTAAAATAGATTTAATCAAAAGAAAACTAGGGAAACTACACTGTGCCTATATTGTTTCTCAATATTGTATTAGACCATTTAAAATAACTAGACAGTATGAGATACATAAGAGTATACCTGCCAAAAACAGACACAGGAACTGCATGAACATAAACATAAAACACTTTTTACACAAATGAAGTCAGATCTAAATAATTTAAATGATATTTGTTGCTCATAAATAGGTAAAGCTTGTAAAATAAATGACAATTTTACCTAACTTTTTTTAACTAATTACTAAAAAAAATTATCTTACCAAGTTAGAAAAAATAATAAAGTTCATTTGGAGGAACAAAAGGTCAGGAACTTCATAGAAACCAGGGAAAATACATATAAAGGAAGCAGGTTCAGTAGTATCAGATGGTAAACTATATTACAAGGTGAAAGCATTATTGAAATATAAAATGAATCATTTTAGTCACTTTAAATTAAAATCTTATTGTATAGGGGCAGCTAAGTAGCAAAATAAATAGAGCACTGGCCCTGGAGTCAGGAGGACCTGAGTTCAAATTCTTCCTCAGACACTTAATAAATTGCCTAGTTGTGTGAGTAAGTCACTAACTCTATGGCCTTGCAAAAAAAAAACTAAAAAAATTACTGTATAAATAAAATCAATGCAGCACAAGAAAAGAAATAATGCAGAAAATTGGAGAAAAACTTTCATAGACAATCTCTCAGATAGTATATGATTAGGTTGGAACATTGTTGCATTATAGGACATGATGATCTGGTTAACTTAGAAAAACATGGAAAGAATTGGAGAAGATATTATCCACCTTCAAAGAAAGAGATGACAAGTGGAAATAGGAATAGCATGGTCTTACATATATGTATATATGTTTGTATATTTATGTGCATGTAGCCATGTTTAATTGTAATCTTTTTTAGGGCAAATTGGGGGAGAGAGAAAAAATAAAGTAGAAAGTACACAACAGAAACCAAAAGGAAACCTACAAGGAAGCAAAGTTGGGCAGCTTTGAAAACAATGTGTAGTTTTTATTACATAGGGTTTCTTGAAATGGAAATTTATTGTTTTATATTGAATCTTCTCTTACGCTCTGCTCTTGTACATAGCAGTGTTTTTTATTCTTTTCTCATTTTGTATTTGTTTAAAATAATTTTTTTAAATTGTAAAAGCAAAAAAGAATGAAGAGCAAAGTTTGACCTTGCTTTACAGGAGGAAAGATGGAATGACAACAGACAACAATCAGATAAGAAAATTTCAGATGTCATGAATGTGAAGTATTCTGAAATACAGAGATGAAGCAACATTTCAATGATCACAGAGACAAATTCAGGACATTAACTGTCAAGCTAATTTTATACAATAGCCATTGGGGAGCTACCATAGATTTGGTTGGTTTTTTTTTTATTTTAATGGATGTCTTAGAGAAATCATTTTAGCAATTAAACAAGAGGAAGAGACTGGAAAAAGGAAGACTATTTCAGAAGCTATTATAATAGACCAAGTTAAGAGGTAATAAATCCAAGGAGTATAGGCAATGTGAATGTATAGGAGTTATTTCAAAGAATTACTGTGGAGGTACAACTAATAGAATGCAAGTGAGAAGTATTGGGAAAGAAGGGTCAAGGATGACTCTAAGGTTAAGAACTATAGTGACAGAGAAGATGATAACATCAATAGTAATAGGGAAGTTGGGAGATTAGGTCATATTAAGGAAAAGGTTGTGAGTTCGGTTTTGAACTTGTTGAGTTTGAGATGCTGGAATAACATCAAGGTGGATATGTCTATCAGGTTACTGGAAATGTGGGATTAAATTTAAAGGGGATTACTAGACCTAAATATATAGATTTGAAACATCCTTTGTGTCAGTTATTACTGAACTTTTGAGAGATTGCAAGAAAGAAAGAAACTATAAAGAGGAAAAGCAAGATTTAAAAGAATTTTACACCTAACAAAGCAGGAAGAACATTATAAATGAAGAAAAATGCCAAAAGAATTCATAAAAAAGATAGAAAGAGAGAGCATTATGAAAACCATGTGGAAGAAAGCAATCAGGTGGAGAAAGAAGTCAACACTGTTAAACACTGTAGAAAAGTCAAGGAGGAGGAAGACTGAGAAAAATCCATCATATTTAACAATGAGAAAATCAGTGACCCTAGGGAGGGTAAATTCGGGACAGTAGTGGAGCCATAAGATCAATTTGCATAGGTGTTAAGGTCTAAATTAATTGGAAGTATTTCTTTTTTTTTAGTTTTTATAAGGAAGTGGGATTAAGTGACTTGCCCAAGGTCACACATCTAGATAATTATTAAGTTCTGGATTTGAACTCAAGTCCTCCTGACTCTAGGGCCAGTGGCCTATCCACTGTGCCACCTAGCTGTCCCGAAATATTTCTTGGAGAAATGACAGAGATCTAGGACAAAAGCACAGGAAGATGGACAGATGTGGGGAAACATTTTTAAGTATAGAGACCTGAGTTTGTTTGAAAGTAGGAAGTCACTCAAGAGGAAATGATTAACAGGACAAATTTCTGAAGAAGATGAGAAGGAATGGGATAAGGGCACAGGACATGGAAAAAAGAATAGACTATCCTTTGAGACTGAATTAAGAGGAGAAAATGGAAAAAGCATGGCACATAAGGAAGCTTAGATCACCTCAATCTCAGTAAAAATATAAATTGGATAATTTGCTAGAAAAAGAAGGTGAATCAAGTGTGAAACAACTTCTATTAGAAATTAAGAAAGTCAGTCAGAGATAAATAAGAGGACGGATTTATGGGGGTTGAAGTTATTCCCAAATTGATGGCTATCATTTGGAGTTGACCTAGTCAGCACAATTTTGTATCTTCCTCCAGCAGCACATGAATAACAGCAGGACTGAGGATTAGGACTGTATAGCAGAAGGGTAAAGGGAAAAATGATTTAAGGGTGACTGACAGTGTCTTATTGAAAAGATTAACTTCAGAGTCAGTATCCTGTCGAAAAGAAAAAGAAGTCAGAGAAGAGCTGATAGACTACAAGAATATAAAGGAAGCTGATGACTAGAGGTAGAAGGAAGACTTTAGAGAAATAGGACAACAAGAAAGTAGAATGGCAAGGTATGAAATGATAGTGGAGCTATTATAAAAGATTTAGTGCTAAACTTGGAGTCAAGAAGACCCGAGTTTAAATGCAGCCTCAGACATTTAGCAGCTTTGTGATGTTGGGCATGTTGCTAAATTTCTCTGTGCTTCATTTTCATCCTCTGATAAATGAAGTTTTAAGTTTCCTTCCAACTCTCAATTCTTTTGTTCTATGGACCCAATGGGTACTGAGAAAGTAGAGACAGAAGTCTTAGGAGCTGAAGAGGCTGATGAGAAGTCAGGGTTTCAAAACTTCTCTGTTAGTATATATGTTAGTAAATTAATATTAACATATGTAAATATTCATTAGGTACTTAACTCAAGGGCAAAGGAGAGAAATAGGAATCTGGGAATAGGGTGACATAAGTAGATAGTGAAAACTTCTAAGGAGAAGAGGTTTCTGTTCAAAGAAGGTGAAGTCTTTAAGTGCCAGGACAAAACAATCAAAGGTAATTCCTTCTCCTGATCCTATATGTCCAGGAATGTGACAGGAGAGCAATGGAGAGTGAGACAAGGGTAAAGGTATTCTCAGGGGGAAAGAAGGTAGATTTCATTATTACCACCAGTTTGTCATCCAAAGTCAAGACTTTCAAATGGAAGAAATAATGAAAGCATCTCCTCTGACTAAAAGTCTTATAATTTCCTATATCCACAACAGGAAAGATAAATTCCAGGTTTTCTTCTCACTTTTATGTGCTCCCCTAACCATCATAGATCATGAAGAAGTGAGTAATGGTCAGAAGATTTAATAAGTCATGTCTTTGTTACCTACTTCTCCTCCCTCAAGGGCTTTCATCTGTCTTTCTAGAAGAAAGAATAACCCAAATTTGCAATACACATATAACCACTAACTGCCTCTAGACAAGAAAACATGTACATTAGCATATGGCCAGCAAATAGCCTCAATGGCTATACTTCCTGGGGATCCAACTTAATTATAGTCTTTAGTAGCTCCCCCCTAGAAACTGCCACACAATCTGCTTATTTCTGCTAAATGTTCCCAATTCTCCAGAGTGTTGACTATTCCTGGAATATGAAGGTTTTTATGACTAATTATTCTACCTACTCTTTATTACCTCTAACTAGTCAACCTTATACAAGTGTCAGCAAATAACAAGGTATCAACTGTATATACTGATTCATTTGCACAATATGTTAAAAAAAATCTCCCAAGAGAATCACCCAACCCAGTCTTCCATCTCTCTCAGACACAGGAACAAGCTGTGCCCTGTTGTCTGAGAATATGCAAATTGTTCATTGATTGAATGAATGACTGAATGAAAATAACAGATTTTTTTTGAGCAAAGGTTCACAAGAAGAGATATGATGAAATGAGAGTGATTAGAAAATAGACTTGTTAAAAGCACAATATAAAATGCCAATTTAATTTGATCTTCCCAAGACCTTGTTTACTTCATTAGATTGGAAACTCCTTGAGGACAGAGACTGTCATGACTTTTTTGGTATCCCCAATAGTGTCTGGCACAAAGTAGGCATTTAATAAATGTATACTGACTCTGACTTCATCAGATACAAATTTAATAACAGTATTACAAGATCAGCTGGAGCATGGCCTTAATTAGGAAATTAATTTCTGGTTATCTGCTTGTCTCCCTCTTCACAGTGGGAATCATGTACTCCAAGCACAAAACAGATCAGACCTCTTCCATCATATTATCCTCTAGATTATCTTCCAATTAATTCTGTATATATCTTGTTTGTACACAGTTGTTTGTATATTGTCTCCCCTATTAAACTGTAAGCACCTTAAAAGAGGGACTGTGGTTTACCTTTCTTTGTTTCTGCAGCACTTAGCATAGTATCAACACTTAATTCATCCTAACTCTAGTTTTATTATAGCTTATGACCTTCATATCTGCTTTGATATGTTTTGGCTGTTGTTCAGAACAAGCAAAAGTGTGTCATGGTAGGAAGACAAATCTTGCCTCTACAGTACCCCAAAACATACATCGTTTCAACTGGGGTCCCAAGAGGAAGAAGTTATGGGGGGGATGATATGATATGATATATATAGCCTGAAGAGGGCCTCTCAGTCCCAGGCTCAATTCTTGAGATGCTATGTTAATCCTTTGGGGCTGAGTGGACAGTATACTAAGGATGGAATAATACATGGATGTGTGGATGGATGCATGGATGGATATGATGAATAGATACATAAATGCATGGATACATTGATGGATGCATGGATGATATAGGGATGAATGTGATGGATGGATGGTTGGATGGATGGATGAAAAAAATTATTAAGCTTCTGCCTAAAAATAAGTACTTGAAAATTAAAAATGATTTCTCACAGAAGACAATAAAGAGGCATTGATAGGCATGAGCAGAGCTGCCTACAACATATAATCAATGAAGAACTCTAAAGAAAAATAGTAGTAACAAATATCAAGAATAATGTGAGGGTGGGGCGGCTAGGTGGCACAGTGGATAGAGCACTGGCCCTGGAGTCAGAAGTACCTGAGTTTAAATCCAGTCTCAGAAACTTAATAATTACCTAATTGTGTGGCCTTGGGCAAGCCACTTAACCTCATTGCCTTTCAAAAAAAAAAAACCCTAACAACTAAAAAAAAAAAAAGAATAATGTAAGTAGGAGGAAAAAATGAGCCAGTCTTATAGTAAAGGTAAAGGATGGCAGGTTGAGAGAGCCAGTGTTTCACTGATACCCTTGTGATGTCAGAAGAAATCTAGATAGTTCCCTGGAACATTGAGCAGATTCACCAATGACATATATGTAGGAAGAAATGGGCAAGTACTAGAGGGGATGGGTAGTGACAAAGAGATTTCAATCTGCATTGTTGGAGGTAATTCCTGATAGAATATATTTCCCAGGTGCTGTTCTGGATGCTAAGGATATGAATAGAAAAATAAGACAATTCTTGTCTTCAGAAGCCTTGTATTCTAATAAAAGGAGTAAATATATCTTGGAGAAAATGACAATAAAGTTTTGGACTAGAAGTCACAGGGATCATGAGTTTAGTCACATAGAGCTCACAATAATCACATCTTTTCCAGAAGACACAATGTTGGTATTGATTTGATTACTGTTTCCATACTAAGAGGTAGAAATTAAGGTCTGGAGATAGGTCCCACAGTAACAGGACAAGAGGCCTAGGATGTATCCCAAGATGTCATCTAAAGTATGATCTGTTGTCAAATAGATAGAATAGATAAGTAATGACTCTCTCTCATTGAGCTATCAGGACAGGCAGAACTGATTTCCAAAACTGAATGGATTATCTCTGCTAGAGAGTGAAGAGAAATGGTCTCTGAGGTCCTGTCTAAAAGAGCTATTCCAGCCTGGTGGGAGGAGGCAATGAAGGTGAATGGCAGTGGAAAAGTCAAGGTATTTAAGATCAAGATTAGATGAAATAGGAGGATATCAAGAGAGTTGCACCTCACCTAGGAGGCTCCCCCATCCAGTTATATTTCTCTAGAACAAGAAAATTGTGAAAAGGAATCAGTCATACCTTCTCCTTTACCACATCTATCTCCAGTCCTTTGGACTTTGACCTTCCAATATGAGTAAGTAGAAAAAGGGAAATTTTGGTAAACTGGTTCCCTCCTGACTAGATCCTGGGAGAAGTGATAGAACTGTTTAAGGGCCAGGGTAGAGAGAAAATTATGTTGTTCTCACCCTTCCCCTCAAAAAACTATATTAGCCACCAATGCTGATGTACTAACTTGTCATCATTATATTACTTTCCCTGTGTTCTATTGAAGACTATGAGAAGTATCTATTTTGGCAAAAACTGATCTGATAAAAATTTTTTTAAAACTTTTTTTAAAAAATCCCCCAAAGTCTAGCATACTTTTGAGTCAGAAATGAGAACCATGAAATGAGAAACTGGAGTCTTGTTTAGTGTTCTGGCATTCATCCATAGAAAATGGACTTGCTTTTGCCTTGCCTATATCAGTAAAGGGAGTGGTATATACCAAATGTGCCACAGAAGCGATTTAGCTTGTCTAAGAGGAGAAATTATAAAATAGAATCTATTATTTCATCATTGATCAAATGATAATAATAAAAATAAAAATTTTTAAATTAGCTACAAAATTTTCTATTTACTTTTACAAGGCAAAAATTTCTGGCCACTTAAGTAGATTTAGAGAAGGAATGAGCAGAATGGAAATAAAAATTTCTACCTCCTCCATCAATTTTAATAATTATGCAAAATGAATATTGTAATTAAATAGAATCAGTGACTGGCTGTTTAATAAACCAATGCCCAGTAGATCTCACTGAACACAGTCTCTGGTTGATAAGTGACAATGCCCCCTTTGGTGGAAGTATCACATGTAAATAATTGGATAATTTACATATGACCCAGATCAAACCCAAGAGGATTGTTTGTTTCAGAAGTAAAATCCTCTGGGGCCCTCCCAGGACCAAGACTTTGGGGATCTTCCCTCAAAATTTGCAAAATTTGTTAAAAAGCAAAAAAGTAATGCTATTGTAGAAAATACATTTTAAAATATATTACAACACTATATAAATAGAAGAAACCTACTGTCAAATGAGCTAATAATTAATGTTTTCAAGCCTTAAAGCAATATATGAAATTAGAAATATTTCATTTATTTTGCTTTTAAGATTTTAATTTATATCTAATCAATATACATAAAAGAAATTAGTACTGCTCTATTTTAATTTTAAAGCAGAACAAGAATTTATTAATTCATAAAACAAAAGATTAATTTATAAGGTATAAAAATCATTAACTTTGTTGAATGAAATAATATGAAAATAAAAATAAATGTGAGAAATGTTGATAATTATTCAATGATTATGAATTATAAAATAATGAATTTTTCCAATAAGTGAAAAAATAAAAATCTCATGTTTTAACAATAAGTGTTGACTACTCCACTAAAGGGAACAAGTTGTGATCTTAAGGAAGACTGAACAAAAGCATCATGTAGGATTGGTATTAAACCTAATACAGGAACCACTGGAAGTAGTATTGAATTTAAACTTGATGCCACTGGGAAGATCTCAGAGGCCAAGGAAAATAAGGACACTAATGTCCTAAAATATATTCTTTGCCCAGAGAGCACTGTGTCAATTCATAACCTAGAATTTGTGCTCCAAATCTCCTGCAAAAAAAAAAATAGTTAATGAATAAAAAGGGGCGGGGAGAGGAGTTCAACCATTATAACGAGTAATTTTTTTTCTTGGTTTTTGTTCAGTTTCGACTAGAGAAAGCCAATTTAGATACGACTTGCTAATCACAACACTTCTGTTGACTTAAAGGTCCCTTAGGCATTTGCCAAATGTGCCTATTGGGAAATCTGGTTTTGTTCTGTTCGAAGGCTCAATATGGGCACATGGGGGAGGGGAGAAGCCCCTTTTCCCTCTTTATCCTTGTGAGTACTTATGCATGCAGATGTTTTAGTAATGTTCAGCAGCAGGCCTGAGGGACTAAATAATACTCATTATTCAGTGTAAACCTAACCCCAAAAAACCTGAAGCAAAAACATACTTCAAGTGTGAACATTTTAATTTAACAAGACAATTATAAAAGATACTTGGAATCTTGTATTAGGACTTGCTTCACTGAACACAGGCAGAAACCCCTCTGTAGGTTAGATAGGTTGTTGTCCTTTATCACTGAAGTGGTCCAAAATGACATCACTATGTTAGAGTCAAGTTACAGAGGGTCTAACTGTAGCTGATCAGACCAACACTAATTCAGAATGCTCTGCTCACAGGTCAGGCAAAAATTGTCCATATGAACACCTGGATTGGATTCTCTAAATTTGAGCATCTCATATTTCTTTTGAGCTGCTTCAGTTGTTCTTTGCTCATAGAGCATAGCACCTTCTCTGATGAGGGCATGCCATGCTGAATGGTCCTGTACCAGTATCTCTCTTACTGCCCAATGAATTTCAAAGTTCTTTAAAGAGAGCTTGAGAATGTCCTTGTGTCTCTTTTTCTGACCACCATGTGAGAGTTTGTCCTGTGTGAGTTCTCCATAAAAGTGTCTTTTAGGCAAGCATATGATTGGTATTCAAACAATGTGGGTCAGCCCAATGGAGTTGTACTCACTGCATTAGAATTTGAATGATTGTCAATTTAGTTCAAGAAAAGACCTCAGTGTCTGGCATATTCTCCTACCAGGTGATCTTCAGAATCTTCCTAAGACAATTCAAATGAAAACTTCAGTTTCCTGGCATGACAGTGCTGTACTATCCAGTATTCGCAGGCATACAACATTATGAATTCCCACACCTTAAAAAATTCACCAACTAACCTGGAATTGAGACTCTGAAAACTCAGATTGGGTTGGTTCTTAGATGACAGACATGAAGTCTATAACAGGGATATATTCAAAGTCTTTCTAGCTTGACAGAACACATTTCCCTTGAATAGCTTTGGAGAACCCCAAATGATCTTCAAAATGCTATGTGAATGTTGCCTACTATGAGGAAGAGGAGAATGTCTCATTATTCTCCTGGATTTTATCACAGGCACTGGAAACTTTATCCTACAAGATCACCCCAACCTCCTTAGCATGCCTATGGGGCAGTAAAGGTAGACATTGGAGAACATCTAGGTCCTCCAGTTAAGGACACTCAGGGCAGGGAGTTCTGTAAGACTTCACCACATTTCCAGTTCATCCCCTACCTCTTCTTTCCCCTCTACTAATATCTCCTCCCTTTGTGTAGATGATAGATAGATAGATAGATGATAGATAGATAGATAGATAGATAGATAGATAGATAGATGGATGAATGGTGGATAGATGATGGATAGAAAGATAGAAAGGCAGCTGGATAGATAGAGATAAAGATACATGGATAGATAGATAGATAGATACAATGATAGTTAAATAGAGTCATAGATAAATGATAGATGGATAAATAGTTGGATGGATAGATAGAGAGCTTGCTGAATAGAGACATAAATACATAGATAACTGGATGGATATAAATAGATAGATAGATAGATAGATAGATAGATAGATAGATAGATGGATAGGTGGGTAGAAAATGTATGGAAAGATAGATGTATAATGCTTGTCCTTCATTTTTGAAGAAGACCACGACTTCAGGGAGGTGATGCAATGATAAGCAGTAAATTGGATTTGAATTAGGGGGTACTGTGCCTACCTCACATTTCCCCCAGAATCATCTGGATCCAGGAGCCAGATATGAATCAAGATGACTGGAAATGGCCCAGGATGTGAAGCCATCAGAGTTAGGTGACTTGCCCAAGGTCAAATACTAGTGTCAAGTGAATGAGGCTGGATTCAAACTCCTGATCTGATTCCAAGGTCAAGTACTCTATCCACTGAGCCACCCATATTCTCAACTTAGATAAACAGATATATAGATAGATAGATAGATCAATAGATCGATAGATCGATAAATGAATGTATAGATCGAAATATAGCAGTTACACAGATACATAGATGGATATAGCTGTTTTCTTCCTCCTTTAGATTGTGAATTCCTCAAGGGGGAATTATCTTTTGCCTTTCTTTATATCCCTAGTACTTAGCATAGTACCTGGCATATAGTAGCTGTGTAATAAATGTTAATTATTATTATTATTGACTGCAGTGTAGCAGAAAATTGGGAGGAAAGTGAGATATCACTGATTAAGTTTAGGATACACAGATTGTTTTAAGGGCCCAATAATTTCCTTTTCTTGATGTAATTTATGCCATTTAGGTAATAAAAACTTCCATTTCAGTGTAAATTATCAATCATATCTAATTCCAGTTTGTCCAAGACCATTAGGTCTTGGACAAAGCCAATCAAAAGAAGGACTTAATACTGAAGGTCAACCATAGATTAGAAGATTAGGAAGTGTCTGTTCCTTTCCCTGAAAAACAAGTGAACCTAAAGGTCATCCATCCTAAAGGTTGTGACCAGGCAACCCCATGTGAACTCAGCATGCCCACACATTTTTTTTTGTGAAAATTTCTTTGTGTACATATGTGAATGTATGCATGTTTGCATGTATCTTATAATCAACAGGAGAAAAGCAGTAGCACTTTGTATTGGGATTCCAGTTTCTCTTGAAATATTGTTGGATATATTTACCCAAACCCCCATTTTGAAGAAGTTTAACTTTAAGACATTATTTTTAAAAAATGTACCTTCTAGAAGTTAAAGATTAATGACTCATCAATCAATCAATGAACTAGAATTGATTAAGAGTTTATTTTGTTCCAGTTTTTGTGCTAAATTCTAGGAATTAAGAACAATTTTTTTTGGGGGGGGGGGGAGCAACGAGGTTAAGTGACTTGCCCAAAATCACTCAGCTAGGTAATTATTAAGTATCTGAGGCAGGATCTGAACTCAGGTCCTCCTGACTCCAGGGCCAGTGCTTTATCCACTGGGTCACCTAGCTGCCCAAGGAACAAAAGTTTTTTAAAAAATCTCTTCCCTCAAGGATCTCACAGAGACAAGCAAACAGTTAAGTCCAAATAAATTATATAGAAGATAAATTGGAGATAATCAACAGAAGGAAAGCACCAAAATAAGAGGACCAGAAAAGATTTCTTGCAGAAGACGAGATTTCAGTTGAGACTTGAAGAAAGTCAGAAAACTCAGGAGGCAGGAATGAGAAGAGGCAGTATTACAGTATTCATGTATTTCATGAAGAGCCAGTGTCAAAGGGTATGTGGACAGGAATAAAGTCAAAGAAGACTGGAAAAGTAAAAATGGAACAGGACATGAAGGACTTTTAAAGCTAAAGTGAGGATTTTATATTTGATCTGAGAGGTAATAGGGAGTCACTGAAGTTTAGTGAATAGAAGGGAGATACAATTCCTGGTCTTCTAAAGAGGAAATCTCTTGATAAATATAAAACACCTAGGAAATATCACACAGGGAAAATTCATAGTAATGTCAATCAATGTGAATCATTTCTATTTCTGTTACAGGAAAATAAGGCATTTACTTCTCAGAATTGAAACAGAATGTATTGTAGATGGATAAAATGTAATCTTATGGTTCTTTAGTTCCATCATGAATTATTCATCTCAATTGTGACAAACATTTTACATAAGATTTCTGAAACTATCAAACTTAGTTTAAAGATATTAGATATTTTTTGAAGGGAGGGGTAGTTATTTACTTTCTTTTCTTAACCTATATCTTAATCCAAAATAACACAAAGAACTTAAATTTCTACTTCTTTTTCCAGCGCCAGGAGACAATACTTTTCAGGTAAGAAAATAGAATATGAGTAAGAAATTCATTTATTGATGTGATTTGTTGATGGACATTTTTGCACAATTGAATCAGAATTGCAGAGTTGGAAGGGTTCTCAGAGATCATTTATTCCAACTCCTCCCTGTAGAATCTCCTCTATAACCTACTCAAAAAGCAATCACCCAGTCTTTGTTTGAAGGCCTCCAATGAATAGAAACAATCCATTTATGAACCCCAGCAATCCACTCCACTATTTATGCAAGTTAATCAAAAAGTTATTCCATATATTAAGTCCAAATATGCCCCTACAATTTCTACCCATTTCTCCTTGTTTCTTTTGGTAGCAGGCATAGCAATTCAATTACTTTTTTATGACAGTCTTCAAATACCAAAACATTATCATGTTCCTTGAAGATTCAGTTTTCTCCTCCAGGATAACCCTTGTACAGTGGTTCCTCTTATATTATCTTGTGGTATTTCTCTATACTATTTATACCTTTTGGGGTATACTTTCTTAGATTATCAATGTTCTTGAATAAAGGAAGGAAAAATTTTTATTAGTTTCTATTATTATTTATTAAGCTTTCTATATGGAAGATATAGTGTCTGGGCATACAAATACAGAAGATAGTCCCTGCCCTTAAGGAACTTACTTTCTAAAGGGAGAGGTAACACAGATGATGACATCCAGGGAATGGGAGCTAAGGACATCATAGAAGTGATGAATAGAGCATCAGGGCAACAGTGTGATGTTCCCATTCCAGGAACAGTTATGCTGTATTATGACCACCTGGAAAATAGAGCATGTAGTGATGACTCAAAGTGGAGTGAACTTTCACCAAGCAACATGGCCCTTGGGGGGGAAATTAGATATCTGGTTGGAAAAATATACAACAAGAAGGAGAAAACTCCTTCCTAAAATGTAGGATCCAGGAGTGGTCAGTCTTTCAGATGTATTTAACTGGGTCAAATTAGAGGAGGATTATCACCTTCTCATCCCTCCCTGTTTACTATTTCTTTTCTTGAAGTTACTTAAGAATCCATAAACTTTCTTTCCTACCATAGATCATCCTGCTGATTCATATCAAGCTTAAAAATTCAAGGTTGATTATGAATAAGAAGCAATTAGAGAATTTTAAAATAAAAATATGGAGCATAAACAACTATGTATTCATTTTCCTATTCAGGTTCTGACTAGAATAACAAAAAACACATATGGATATAAAGTTCATATAAGAAATTTATTGGTACAATATTTAAAATGGATCTACCTCATTTCAGTTACTGAAAAAAAATCACATTTCCCTAAGCAAAAATAGTCATCTAGATTTTTAACTTGTGCTTTGAATATACAACACTTTAGTAGAAAGAAAAGAAGATCTCTAACAAAGCAAACTAAACAAGATTATTTTGAATACTGCCTCTGTCTTCCAATGTGGTTTTATGTCATCTGTGAATGGGATTATCCCCAATTTATGACTGCTTCCAAGTTACTAACAAAACTTTAATCCAAGTTTAGACACCTGGAGCACACCACTGAAGATATTCTTCCAAACTGACATAGTATCCTTAATGATTACTCATTGCATCTGGAATTCAACCATGTCCAAATCCATCTAACTGTACTATTTTTTAATCTCATGGTTCTCCTTCTCCTCTACAAGAATAAAATGAAAGTCCTTGTCAATTGCTTTGCTAAAATCTAAGTAAACTATATCTAACATTCTCCTGAATTATAATAAACTTGTCCAAAGAAATTAGGTTGATCTACAATTTTCAGTGTTTTTACATGGCAGTATTCTGTCAAGGACTTTTTCTGAATCTATTAATATATACTTTGATGTTAATTGTTTAAGTTTCATATAACTATCATATTTTTAACATTGAACCATTCCATCTCCAAATTCCCAAATTCCTAGTCAAATCCAAATTCATCATAATGATTATTTTAAAAATATTCTTATAACCTTACATAACTTTTAAAAAACATTTTTACATCAATATTCATTATGAGCATTGGACTCAAGCTTCTTTCTTTAGCTTGTCTCTCATTGGTTTAAGATTCAAGAAAACTTTCTTTTCACAGAAAGCATTTTGAACAGTGACTTCTATCACTATGAAAATAATGTATATGAGTTAGTTATTCTTTAAATGTTTGATTACTTTTACTTTTATGTCAATCCCAGCCTGGATTTTATTTTGGAAGAGTTCAATTATGGCTGATTCAACTTATGTTTCTGATAATCAGATTGTTTATCTTCTCTATTTCTTGTTCTAAGAACATAAGTCTTTTATATATAAGTATTCTTCCATTTCTTTTATATTTTCTGTTTTGTTAGAATATAATTAGTCAAAATAGATTCTGATGATTTTCTTTATTTCACTTTTTATTTCATACTTGTTTTGAATTCCTAATTTTCATTTTAGATTTTGAGAATTTGGTTTTGCTCTCCTCTTTTTATTAAAGTAGTTTTATTAAAGCTTATTTAATTTATTGTTTCTTAAGCCCTTATTTTGTCTTCTCAATATTTCCATTTTAAATTTTATCTCTCCCTTGATTTTCAGAATTGTTATCTTTATTTAGGATTATTAATTTGATCTTCCTCTACTTTTTTTTAGTTGTATACTAAATTCATCAATCTCATTTTTCCCTCTTTTTTTTGATACCTCTTTTTAAGTATAGGTTTTCCATTAGAAACTGATTAGAGCTGTGTACCAGAGTGTTGAGTGCCTACCAGCTAGTTTATCCTTTATTCATAAACTATGACTTGACTCAGTCCAGGCAAACCTCAAAGGGGCAGGAGACAAAGATGACAAGTTCTCTGTTGATTAAAACAAATCCCAGTGCTTAAATATCCTCTCCAGTCCCTGGTCCACATCCACTCCCATGACACTCTCCAATCAACCAGTAAAACAATGCTCCAGTGCTGGAGGACACCAAGTGATAAGAATTTACTTCTTCAGGCCAGTACTCCCCCCACACACACAACAGTCCCTTCCAAATCCCCCCCCCCTTTTTATGAGGTGAAATTCCTTAATTCAATTACATAATGGATGCCACATAGTTGTAAACAAAAGTTCAAAAATAGTATAAGCAAATGTCAATTAAACAATAGTAAAAACAACTAAGCATCCAAGTCAACATGAATAATTAAATTTTACAAAATAATATTTCTGTCATTATATTATGCATGAATTCACAGATTTATCCCAGAAGGGGGTCATGATTTGTGATACTTCCCTTACCACTCCTTCAAAACAATCACAAGTTAATTCCAGGCTTTAACATTACAGTATTCAAATAGCTTATATATTCACAAGAGAACCAAACACTGTTAATATAATTTCTTTGCCGTTAGAAGAGAATATCACATAACTGATAAATATATTCCCTTCCATAAATGTGTGATGATAGATGCACCTGTTGTGACAACTGTGGTGACAGCTGGGATGGTTGAGACTGAAGGTGAAGGTTTAGAATTAGTTGGAAATGGACTGGTAGTAGGTTCCACTAAACAATTACTTGAGTTGTTAACAACAGTACAATTTGGAGTTATTGCATTTTCTGAATAGTAGACAGCACCATTACAAACTGTCCGATAGTATGTGACGTTTTTGTTCTCAACACAGGAAGTGCAGTTATTGTGTACTTCATGGCTTTCTGGTGGTGTGCTTGGTTTTGGGCTGGAGAGTGGAATTCGTTGTGTGCACTAGAGTGGACATCAGGGTTGGTGGCACCAACAAGGAGTCTCTGAAGTTGGTCATAGGGGTTTGGGTTGCACCTAGCACACGTAGCGTGGCCAAACAGGTAGCAGTGTCCAAAAGAAGCGGCCAGCAGGTCCCCTGCATCTTGTTCATGGTTCTTGTGCTTGAGTGACAGATGCCTCTGAGGAAGAAGCTCCATCCCCATGCAGCACTGCCTCAGAGACTTCACTTCCCAACTCAACAGCAGCCCCAATCAAAAATCCCGTGCCAATTTTTCCCCCTAATTGACATAATATATCTCTTCCTCATGATATTGTAGGGAGTACTTCAACTGTGAAAGGAGTGACAGTCCCTGCTTTATTTTCTTTTCTCCATTTCAAAAGTTGACAAGAAATTTCTGTTTCCTGTCAACCCCCAATGCCTACTAGGTTAAGTATAGGTAGCTTTTTTAGGTCAAGTTTGTGGTCAGTTCTGAATGGGGAACACAGTCCAATATGCCCCAGTGTCAATCAAGCCTAGGAAAGCAATTCCTTCTACTTGGATAACACAAAGAGGTTTTTCTGAAGAAACCATAGTAGTAAACATAATTTCATTGTTGTTTCTCAGTTTTGGCCCCTTTATCAACTCTTTTTCCTTCCAATTTATACAAGACCCTGAGAAAACACACAACTGAGATATCCATTGGTTCTCATTTATGTAACTATCATCATCATTAGTAGTCACTATTGCAATAGAAAAAATTTTGCCCACTCACATACCTTACTAAAGGTATGATGTAAGTATATTCTGGATTAGGTGGAGCCAGAATGATTGCAAACTCCTTATCCATTAATCATAACGGGTAAATAGGCACTTCAGTAGAAGCATGTGGAGGTACCCTAAATTTCCCAGCACTCTTGACCATCAATAGTTTGATATGGGTTAGCTCGCTAACTGGTTTTTCCATTCCATCTCCTGATGGTCCTGAACTGTCATGCCCCATGTTTGTTTTTGAGAGGCCCCTGAGAGAGGGTCCCTTTCCGTTTAAATTTCCTTGTCTACATTCTGATGCCCAGTGTCCTGCCTTTTTACACTTTGGGCACAGAGTTTTAGGATGAAGCTCCCTGACCTTTCTGGGTTTAGCCCTTGGGCACTCCAACAATTTTTATTTAAATGTCCAGGCTTTCCACAAACAAAGCAAGTCTGTTTCTCTTTATTTCCCCTATGCATATTAGCAAATGCCTCTGCCATTAATTCTGTTTGATACACCTGAGACCCTACTCTGCACATCTTTGAATCATTTCCTCAATGGTGGCATACCTTCTAAAGGCAATCATTGCTTTCTGACAATCAACATTCACATTAGCTCACACTAATTGTTTTTATTAATACATCTATTCCTGCTACATCTCCTAAAGTTCTTCCCACTGCCTCCTGCAATCGGGCAAAAAAAAAAAATCTACAAAAACCTCATCATTTTTTTGTCTGAGAAGTGCAAATGGTTCTTTCTTTTCATTTTGTATTGGAATATGTCCCCAAGCATTCCTTACTCAGATAGCAATTCTTTCATATGTTTCTAACCCATAATATAGTTGGTCTGCATTGTTGAGAAATGGACCTGTGCCACTTAAATGTTCATAATTTGTGGTGGCATTGGGACCTTGTGCATGCCTCAAAGCCATCTGTCTACACTGTTCTACAAACTCTGTCATCCAAAAGACAGATTATCCGGGTGACAAACATGCCCTAACTATCTGCTTCCAATCATTAGGTATTAATATGGAGTATGCAACAGTATTTAATTGTAACTGTACAAAATGTGATCTTGCTCCATATTCCTCCACTGCCTTCTTTAAATCTCTGACTGCTTTTATATTTACTGGCTCATGTCTTCTCCTAAGGCTCCTCAATAACAGGATATGACTGAAACTCAGGTCCTAAAGCCTCCAAATTTTCTCCCTTCTCTTTTGCCCTTTAGATGGCCTTTTGTAATGCTACAGTTTCTTCACTAGGTGCTGTAG
The DNA here is from genome assembly GCF_037893015.1 of Macrotis lagotis. NCBI lineage: Eukaryota > Metazoa > Chordata > Mammalia > Peramelemorphia > Peramelidae > Macrotis > Macrotis lagotis. Next base: position 722,915,837 of record NC_133658.1, on the reverse strand, counting down.
GACTAATCCTAGGCTTTTCTTGATAATACTTATTTGTTTCTTCTGCCTCAGGTCATGGAAGAAAATACACTTTCCCTTTATCTTCAGTTTCTTCCACACCTCCTTGTTCCAGCTTCCTTTCAAATACCCTTAATATCTGCCCCATGGTAACAATTAACTTGTTACCTCTCTGACGTCTTTTGCTTCAGCATGTAGCCTGGAAGTTTTTTTTTTTCTTCCTTGCTTGTGTGATAGCCCAAAAGTCTCATTGTTTGATGGGTGGTTCTGCTTGGTCCTTATCCCAGACTCCAATCAGATAGCCCCAGAATCAGTTTTTTCCTTGCCTTCATGCCCCACACTTGAGTGTCATATGTTAAATGCCTATCAGCTAGCTTATCCCTTATTCGTAAACTATGACTTGACTCAGTCCAGGCGAACATTGAAGAGGTATGGGACAAAGATGACAAGTTCTCCATTTATTAAACCAAATACCAATGCTTAAATATCCTCCCCAGTCCCTGGTCCACTCCCACTCCCATGACACTCTCCAATCAACCAGTAAAACAAAACTCCAGTGCTGGAGGACACCAGATGATAAGAGTTTACTTCCTCAGGTCAGTACTCCTGCACACAACAGTTCCTTACACCAGAGATTTTGGTATGCTATTCTATTGATATCTCTTCATTTGTCATAATTTTTTTATTCTAACATTTGTTATTTCATATATTTATGCTGGTTATATTTTTTAATCTTCATTTTAGTCACAATCCTTTCTTCAATTGTATTTTATTGATTATGATTTTATTGAATTGTCTTTTAAAAAGTACTTAATATTTCTGATGATAGCTATGTATCATTCTATTTATAGATAGATGAATATAAAAACAATTCCTATTCAATCATCATCAAAGATTTAGCATATCTAAGATTTATAAATCTGTTCAAATCTTTAATTTTCTTCCTATTTATTTGTGTTGGTTTTTAATCTAGACCTGAAAGGAATTTATTGGATATTGATTTTCTATCTGGTTCTTCCTATTTTGGCTAGTTTCTTTTCCTTTAAGTACTTATTTTTTATCCTATTTTATGTATACATATATTTAATATTAATATCTTCTCATTTTTTCTTGTCTTTTTTCTGTTAATATCACTTAACCATCTCATTTTATAGATGCCTTACTTGAGAATGTGATTACTGCATTGCTATTTGAATTCAGGTGAGGCAAAATAAGTCCAACTCTAATACCACATGTTACTACTTATGAATCATTATTTTTAAAGTATGTTTAGAGCATGTTTTTAAAGTATGTTTGCTGGATTTTAATTTATGATGCATTTCAAATCTCACAATTTTTATGTATTTCTATAATTCATCTTCACATTATTACCACCATTATATTGCATTATGTTTTTTCTCTTTGTCCTCTATTCTTATATTAAAGAGAGCAAGAATAAAATTAAAAGGAGACATAAGGAAATTAAATCAGTATTAATTATTTAAATCTAGAATAACCTGATAAATCTCTTTTATTCCCTCCATCTCTTCACCCCCCAGTCCAGATCATTGAGCCTTCTTTATTTTTTTCTCTCTTCTGAAACCATATGTTATTATGATTATTCCATCAGTAACATCACTCTTTAATTTTTTGGGGGTTTTTTTGCAAGACAATGGAGTTAAGTGACTTATCTAAGGTCACACAGCTAGGTAATTATTAAGTGTCTGAGGTCATATCTTCACCCTCTATCTTAAACCCACTACTTCACCCTGCTTCAGACACTATTTCTATATTGTCTTTCCACTCCACATTTTCTTTCCAATCTTACTCTGACTGGGCTCCCATAAAAGTAAAGATCATAAGATCACCAATCTTCCCACCTTTCATGGATATACTCTATTCTTTTCCTGTAGAACTTCAATTACAAAAAATAGTAAATTCCTCCCTTCTCCTACTCCTCATTTCACCTCGAGAGTATTCCATTTCCTTTCCCCCCCTTTTTTGTTTTGTTTTCACTTTCTGATTTTTTTTAACCCTAGGCCCTTTTTCTATGATTATAATCACCTCACTGGCCTTTTGAAATATTGGAGAGCTTTCTTAAGAGTCTCTTCTCCTCTTCTCTATATGTAAACATTAAATTTTAGCCTTTTCAAGTTGCTTAAACTTTCTTTTCTTTTTTTTCTTACATTTCCATTTCAAAATTCTAATTCTGATTCTCTCAATAGGAATTCTTACAGGTATCTATTAAAGATTTTTAAAAGTCTACATAGATTTAAGATCAACTTTGCACAATAACTTTTCCAAACCAGACATTTTTCTTTTAAGTTTTGCTAGAACATATTCTATACTTTTCTATTCTCATATTTGATTCTACATCACAAAGGTAGTACAGTAGATAGAATACTAAATTAGAAAGTCGAAAGGACCTGTATTCAAATCTAGACTCAGACATTTAGTATCTATGTAAACTTGGGCAAATTACTTAACATGTTTCTCTCAATTTCATCAACTATAAAATGGAGATAATAATAGCATCTACCTCCAAGTTTTGTTACAAGGATCAAATGAGATAATAGCTATAAAATGATTGGCATGGTGTCTGAAAGATAGCAGTTAATAAATGTCTGTTTTCTTCCTCCCTAGAATCTCTGGAATTTAGCTATCATATATTTATGTATTTAAAATTTAGAATTTCTTTTAGATACCTCAATAAATTCAATGTATTTTCAATTTCCCCTTTGGTGTCACAAGCTGTGAACAATTTTCTTTTGTGATTTCTTGAGATATGGGATAAAAACTTTTGTTTTATCATGCTTAACTCAGTCTGGTCACAAAAAGGCAGTTCCATAGGAACTCACCAATGAGAGAAGGGGAGCAAGTCTTATAGAGAAATATTCCATGTTATTAGATCACAGTGTGGTAGGCTATTCTAGGGTAATGAGACACCAGGTGCTGAGGGAAGATTGAGGATGAACCAAAGTAGAGAGGTCTTGGTGTTTAAGTCCAGAGGAAGTCATGGGGAGAATAGACAGGGCTTTTGAAATTCCAAGGTGACAAGGAAGAGAAGAGAAAAAAATGAAAGTTGATGAGCATAAGGTCCAGAGAGATGTTTGCCTAATTTCTCCTGTAACTTTTATAAAACAAACTTATCATCAATATAAGTAAATAAATTATTAGCAATTGTGCTTGGATTAGAGAGAGTTCCAGAAGATGTCAAGATAATTGAAGTCCTCCCTCAGTACTATGTGATGCCCTATGCCATGTTGAAATTTTTTTCCCTGCAGATTTTTCATTCTTTTTTCATCTACATCCTCTTTATGTCCATGTGTTCATGATGGCTCAGGCATATTTATTGATAACTAATTGTCTCCAAAATGAAAGTGAGTGTCACTTAAAAACTTCTATAATCTAGCTCTCACTTACCATTCCAATCATATTTTATATTGTTCCCCTTCGTAGATTCCCTTTTCAAAGGGCCTAACTTGTTGTCTATACATAACTCCACTCCCACTCAGTGCTCATACAAGATGATCCCCATGTCTGAAATAATCTCTACAATTCCCTCCTTATGGAATGCTCAGCTTCCTTCCAAGTACAATTCAGGAACTATCTCTTATTTGAGCAAGTCATTTAACTACTGTTTGATTCCATTTTCTCAATTATAAATAGGTACAATAAGAGCACTTAAGGTTGTTAGGAGGCTCAATTGATACAATTATTATAAAGCTCTTAGCACAGTGCATGTCTAGTCTATAGGAAACGCCATGTAAATGTTAGCTATGGTTGTTATCATCATCAACTAGATATTTGTAAAACAGTTAGCATAGTGTCTGACTCATGATGACAATCAGTTGTTTCAGTCTTGGAGTTTTCTAAGCAAAGACACTGGAATGGTTTGCCCATTTCCCTTTCCAACTCATTTTACAGATGAGGAAACTAAGGAAACAGGGTTAAGTGACTTACCCAAAGTCATACAGCTAGTGAAAATTCAAAAGGTGGTTCTGCGGTATATGGAGGATAGCAATACAAACTGAGTTGAATGCAAAGCTGTTTATTGAAAGAACAGCGGGCTGGGTCCAAGCAGACGCCAGCAGAGGGTAGCTGGAGAACAAATTTTTATATGGTGTAGGCAGGGTGTTATGGTTTCCAAAGGGATTGAGAGTCCTTTGGAATCTCCATGGAGGTTGTAGATTGTTTGGGGTATCCCTGGAGATTGAAAGTGATTGTAGTTTTTATAGAGGTTACTTTTCCTTTTCTTAGGAAATGATACTCATTCAGGTTCAATTAGGCAAAAGTGAAACCCAGATCTGGTTTCAATAGTTATAAGTGTCTGAGGCCAGATTTGAACTCACAAAGATGAGAATTCCTGACCCCAGACTCAGCACTTTTACACTGTCAGCTACTGCTCTTCTAACCCATCGTCAGCACTTAATAAAAACTTCCTTCCTTCCTTCCTTCCTTCTTGAATCCAGTTCTTGCCCAAGCACTCCCTATATTTTATAATTACTTTGTATTGCTAAAGATATATTTTGTGTTTCTTACCCTACACGTAGACTTGCTAGTGACAGCTAAGGATAGTGTTGGACCTGGATTCAGAAAGACCTGAGTTCAAATACTATCTCAAACACCAATACTGTGCCTCTAGATGTTTCACTAAATCTCTCTCAATCTCAGCTTTCTTATCTAAAAAAATGGGACAGATGATATTCACTTCATAGGTAAATCAAATAAATGGTAAAGATCAAATAACAGATATAAATATAGGCCTACTACTATGGTTACTATTACAATTAGTAAGCTTTGCATTAGTTATTCATATTTATTGTTTTTGATTCATTGCTACATACTGTGAACTTCTGAAATGCGTCTTAAGTCTCATATACATAGGTATGTTTTCACTGTAGTGTACTCCTAGATGATTTATTTGATACCATTTCTACTATATGTGCTGTTAATGTACATTTGTTTTATTTTAGTTTCAATGGTCCTAGAGATCCTGGAATGTCAGGAAAACCTCCTTATTATTTTAAAACACTGATGTTTTCATTTATACTGTATACTTACAGATTTTATACTTGCCCAAACTGATCTTCACAAGGGATTGCAAAAAGTTTGGCCCAGAGAAGGAATGCCCCTCAAATTCCAAAGATCTTTAATATGGGAATCTCTCCTTATTGGGGGAGATTATTGCCTGCATCTGAGTGAAGGGAAAGAGTTAAGGGATAGAGTTGAAGAGGAAAGGAGAGAAGAAAGCCCTTCAGTTCTCTTTGAGTCAGAGAGTTCTATTTAAGGAATACTTCATTCTCTCCAATTACTTTGGAAGTAAAGAAATGCTTCTACATCCCTCTTTACCTTCTTCTCTAGACCACTCAAAGTTTTGAAAAAACTAAGTCTTTTGGCAGTGTCAGAAATACAAACATTTCACATTCTGTGCTGGGTTCTGTAAAACTCATCCTTCTCTCTGTGGGTATATTTGTAAAGATTTAACAACTTCAGAGGATGTGGGGTGAACTTACAACACACTTTCAAGTTTAACCCACATTATTAACATTTTTTAATTTTTATTCAATCTAAACAATGAACAAAACAATAAATCAAACCCTAATTTGTAGTATTTGCTGATTCCTGAGGTGTAAATATTCACATTGAAAATTTAAGAATCAGTTTTCCCATTCAATCTGACTCCAGCAATCCTCTACTACCCTCTAACCTAGCTGGATATGAGATCATCAGTTGTTTTTAAACATCTTTACTAATAATTCTACTGGAACAGATAACATATTTCCATAAGCAAGCTTAGTAGTTTTTCAATCATGTTCAAGGTCTTTCCTTTTTTCCCATAGTAGCCTCCTTAACTATATAGTATAATTCTTCTGTGAATTGATAAAGTAACTTATTCTTAATTCTCAAAGCTCTAAAATAAGAGCTAATAATACCATACACGTACATGTCGGGGAGGGAGAAGAGGCAGATTTCTATGGGGCTGGAGTTGAAATATTAACTAATACCTTCTTGGAAAGTCCTTTTTAAAAAAAATAGTAAATACTATAAGAATAATTGATCTGCAGAAATTCAAGGCAAGTAGCAAGCCTTGAACCTAACAAAATGAATGAATCAGGTTGCTGCCACTTTTCATCAACAGAGTCCATTTAGTTCTCATGTCCAAACTACTCACTGGTATAGAAGGAGAAAAGAGTGTAACAATGACCTTAAAAACATTGGCTGACTCAACACAGTGGTTGCTTGAGAATAAAGAACAGGTTTGCAAACATTTTCAAAGTCACAAATCAATTGGTTAGCTGTACAATATAAATCTGTTTCAAAGGGTTGAAAGCAAAACCATCTTTGAACCAAATTAAATATGGGTAAAAGAATTTATCAGAGAATGATTTGAAGAACAGCATAGGAAAGGTTTCAAAAGCCAATGGATACCTGCCTAGGGAATAAAGGCATATTTTATTTTTTATAAGGAGGTTCTATAATATGATGCAGTCTCCTAGTAACAAAGATATTGTTACCAGGTAAATAAGGTAGAATTCAGTCTATGACAATCAGCAACCACCCAACTTCTAACTAAAGTGTAAACTTCCTGGGATATTAGCTTTTACTAATTTGATTTTCCTTCAGGTATATGTTATCAAAAGAACAAAGTCAAACATTGTAACCAATAAATTTTTAAAAAGAGATATGCATTCTAAGTGTTAAATTGCTTTTCAAAATCTGAAGCATACTTTCAAATGTGTGGATCACCGCAACTTCAACAACACCATCATCATCAACATCATCAATAACAGCAATAATAGTTATAATAGCTATCATTTAAATAGTTTTTAACATGTGCCTGGAATGTGCTAAGCACTTTAAAATTATCATCTCATTTGATTCTCACAACAACACAAGATGGATGCTATTTATATCACCATTTTGCAGATGAAGAAACTGAGGCAAGCAGCTATTAAGTTACTTGCCTGGGGTCACTCAAATTGTAAGTGACTGAGGCCAGATATGAATTCAGGTCTTCCTAACTCCAGATCTAACACTTTTAACTCTTTGCTACCTAGGTGGCCTTTCCAAACACAGTATGCACTCTGGTCGTGGTCTTTATGCTTTAGCAGAATAGTAAATAATTTTAAGGATACTGAGAAGACCACTCTGACTACTCCCGTATGAAAATTTAAAGTTAGAAATTCATTTCTTTAGTTTAAGACTCACTGCCCAGTAATAAAATTCAAATATCTATGGCATCCAGCCAGGAAAACTTAGGTTCAAACCATTCAGTCAAATTTAAAGGGGAAAAATATCATAGAATTATTATAAACATTTCAAAGCCCATATTTTATTGTATAAAATCATAGAACATGAGGGGTACAATGGAAAGTAAGAGTCTTCCCTACAGTATTACAGACAAATAATCAACTGATTTCTGCTCAAATACTTCTAATTAAATGGGAAGGGATCTTAGAGACTTTCTAGTCTAGCTTCCTTTTTTCCCAGATGTGGAAACCTAAACCCAAAGTGGCCAAGTGAACTTGTAATACTGTAATATAATCAAAGCAACTCAAAGTCAGTATTTGAAGAGATGTCCTTCTATTCCAAATTCTTCAGTTTTTTATATTCATTATTCTGCCTTATATAAACCCTGGACCAAGTATTTAAAGAGACGACAATAAAGTGGATGAATAAGTGTAATTCAGTTTCATCCAAGGTTGAATAAGGTATCTCATAATATCCTACAGACAAAGTGAACCAAAAGAAATGAGCTAAATGACCACTGAATTAGACTACCTTAATAGACCAATAATGTCCAGATGTAGGAATATCATTGTTTCACTCTATTCTATGCTGGTCACATAAAATTTGGAGAAATCTACTATTTGACTCTGGGTACCATATTTTAAAGAAAGGGGCACTATCAGGTGCATGTCCAGAAGAATGGCAAGGTAAAAGATTAATCATACATTATATATTACATGAAGAAAGTTTCAAGGAACTGGGTATGATTAATCTAGAGAAAAGACTGAGAGGAGTGTAACATTTTTTCTTTTGATATTTAAGTCTGTCATGTGAAAAGGGACCTGATTTATCTTCTATAGATCTAAAAGCAGAACTAAGAGCAATGGATGCATATAATAAGGTAGTTCAATATAAAGAAGAATTGTCTAACAATAGGCTACTTGACAAAGTAAAAAACCTTCAGCAACTAAAATTGAGCAAAAATCAGAAGTTTTATTTATTATTGTTTTTGCTGTGATATTGTAGGGAAGCCTCTTGTTTTGTACGGGTGGGATATTAAACTTAAAGAACCTCTATATTTTCCTTTCACCTCTCAAGTTCTCTAATTTTATATATGAAAGGTCATAAATTGACATGTTTGTAATCTATGGAGTGAAGCTCATATACTAAAGAGCATGTTCATAGGGATTAAAATTATAAACAGAAGGCAATAAAATACAGCAGATATTGAGTGTTAAAGTGGTAAAGCAGATATAAAACCCGTAGGATAAAGCAGAAAATGCTTCATAGAAGTAATTTTTTAAAGCCCATTTAAAAAGGTATGAGCCATAAATTGACAAATAGGTAAGAGAAGAGCGTGCTAGGAAAATGTAATAGCAAAATAATCTTTCTGGATTTTTGGTAGACTTAGTCTCTCTTTGTTTTACACCTTCCTATCTGACTGCACCTTTTCTCTCTCCTTTGCTGGAGCCTCCTCTAGATCATGCTCTCTAATCATGGGTGTCCCTCAAGATTTTTTTGGCCTTCTTTGCCCTCTATACTACTTCATATGTGGAACTCAACAGTTTCCATGGATTTAATTATTATCTCTATACTGATGATCCTCAGATCTACTTTTTCTGCCCCAATCTCTCTGCTGACCTTCAATGTCACCTCTCCAATTGCTTTTCAGACATTTTGAACTCTATCTAAAATGGAACTCATCTTTCCCCTCCTAAATCCTCTCCCTTGCCATTAATGTATATGGTAACACCATCTTCCCAGTCCTTCAGACCAGGAGTCATCCTGGATTCTTCACTAAACCTCACCCCCCTAGATACAAACTGTTGCTAAATCCTGCTGATTTCACCTTGAATATGCCCCTTTCTCTCCTCTGACACCACACACACACACCACTCTGGTACAGATCCTCATCACCTCATGCCTGGATGACTGCAATAGCTTGCTGGTGGGTCTTGCTTGCCCTTAAGTCTCTCTCCATTCCAATCCATCTGCCATTCAACCACTAAAGTAATTTTCCTAAAGTATAAGCCTGATCATGTCAAACCCACTCCCAGCCCCACCCCACCCCCACATTCAGACTCCAGTGACTTCCTATTGCCTCCAGGTTCAAATACAAAATGTTCTGTTTGGCATTCAAAACCCTTTATAACCCAGGCAACTCCTACTTTTCCCGTCTTCTAACATCCTACTCCACAACATGTACTCTGATCCAGTGACACTGGCCATGACTGTTCTATGAACAAGATGCTCCAGCTTCTCCATCCTGGTAGTCCATCATGCCAGCAACACTCTCCCTCCTCTCTGACTAATGACCTCTCCAACTTCTTATAAGTCCCAACTAAAACTCCATTTTCTACAATAGACCTTCCCCAACTCCTATTCATTCCAGGGCCTTCCCTCTGTTTAGTTCCTGTTTGTCCTTTATGAAACTTGTTTTGCATATATTTGGTTGCACATTGTCTTCCCCTTTAAGATAATAAGCTCCTTGTGAAGGAAGCAGAACCAAGACAACAATGTACTCATTAACAACAACATTGTGAGATAATCAACCTGGATGGAAGAAGCTCCTCTCAGCAGTTCAAACAGACAACTACATTAGACCTACTATGGACAATGTTATCCCCATCCAGAGGAAGAAAACCAAAACAAAACAGAAACAAAAAAAAAAAAATAATAACCCTTCAGAATCTGATGAATGTTTTATAAAAATTATCTCTTACATATCTCTTTTCCTTAATCCTAATTCCTCATACCAAAAATGACTAATCTGTAAACATGTTTATCAAAAATATGTACATACAATACTAACCAGACTGTTCACCGATGATGGAAGAGGGGTGGGAAAGGAGGGTAGAAGGAAAATTTGTAACTTAAAAATATATATGTGCATATGGATGAATAAATAAATAAATAAATGATTTTAAAAATAAAAAATGAAAAAGATCATAAACTCCTTGAGGGCAGGGACTATTTTTTTGCTTCATTTTGTATCTCCAATACTGGGCACAGTGTCTGTTGCATACAGACCCTTAATAAAGCTTTATTGATGGATCAGTTGGTTGATGTAAACTTTTCTATTAATATTATATTAACATAATAATAATATATTATTATACACATTATATATAATAATATTGAATGTTATATAAATAACATAGGCAAGAGAAGGGGTGGAGATCTAGCTATAAAAAATAATTATAAGGAAATAAAAGGGGTGTGAGGCATGGACAGGATTGTAAGTGGGAGCATGTGTTCTGAGGGGCAGTTCTACTTGGTTTTTTGTCCATTGTTATTAAAAAGGAACAAAATGACATCATTATGTTGGTGTCAAGGTGCAGTTTGTCCAACTGTGGTTAATCAGACCAATTGGAGCTCAGAATGAGGGGCAGTCCTAATTACAGAAAGCAAAATCATCCCTTAGAAGTTGATCTTGTGTGGGCTCAGTTCAAATAAGCCCTAAGGGCTTCATATAGTTAGATTTAGGAATACCTATATAAACACGTTTCTCTGCTTTTAAGTTTCATTCTCTCGAGAAACTTGGAATTGTTTGGGATTGTGTTACACCCCCCCCCCTTATTATTGGGACTTCTATACTATATCAGTGTCCATTCATCTAGCCCTCCTTCCACCTCTATTTTCCATGCTACTCCCTAACTCAGACCCCAATAAAATAGGGATACCTCTTCTGTTTCTCGAATGAGTCCAAAATCTTTTTCCCAAATGCCTCTCCATGTCACATTAATCATATTAGATGAGGTTTTAAGGAGTATTAGATTTTTTTTTACTTATAATTGTATACATAACATACATGACAGCTCAAACTAGAGAGGAATCTTGGAAGGTAAACAACATTAAGGAGCTATGGTCACTTGTGAGGTGGGAGTGGATTGGTAAAGATAGGTCAGACCTCAGTTTCCTCTTTCTACTTCTTCTCTAATTAAATAGTTGTACTGTTAGGGAGTATCTCATCAGTTTTATCAGGGAATTCTTTCTTAGAGTGCAATGATTATGGAGTTTAAGATAGGACAAACTGAAATTAAAGAGATTTATTATCATGCTAAGGAATCTGCTCTCATTGAATACAAATTCAAATTCCTAGGTTACAGATTTAATTCTTATAACTTTTTCTGGTCCACTTAGAAGACACAATCAATCCACATCATTCTATGGCAATTTAAGATAGAAACAGTCAAGAAAAAAAGAGTTCTTAAAATAAGAATATAATAAGAAAATAATATTTTCTGTTTAAAAACAAGAGACATAGGGTAGAGATCAAATACTATTGCAACTATGAAAAAAGTCCTTTTGAATCAAACTGCAAAGTCTTTTATCTAAGGACAAGTAGTTGTTAAAACAGTGGACAAAAGCATCTGTTTTTACTGTGCTCCTGAATAGGGGTCAGGTACAATTCAATATTAGATAAACAGGTGGTTAAGGGAATTCTATCCTTTTAGTCTATCAAGATTTCAAAAAATGATGTTGGTCCCTATTTTCCCCCATAGTTGTAAGTGTCAATATCCTGTTGCTATATTTATTAGAGGCTGGGAAGAGGGAAACAGGAATACTAGCATCTAGAAATCAGATACATCAACGGCACAGCCAACAATCTAATTCCTCTCTTTCAGCTTCCCCTTTTCAGAAAAACCCAAACATTCTAGAATAGTATCTGCCCTGTATCCCATATCCACATTGCCATCTGGGCAGGGATCCCAGAAAACTCAGTGTTGCCTATGCAAAAAATAGGAGTGGCAATAAGTAACATTTATACAAAGGAAGACAAGCAGATTTATTTAATTTAAGTTGAAGGCCAAGAACAAATGAGACAAGATTGGAGAGTTGATGGAGGATCTTGAAGACTATATTTGAAGAAAATTGGATTTTCTATCAGCTATTAAGGGTAAAAATACAATTGATTCTTTAATTTTTTGATTATGCCTCTTCTGACCTTTACTTTTAATGCTAGCTGACATTTGCATAGTACTTTACACATGTCTTACTTGATCTTTACAATAAACCTGAGAAATAGATACCAATAGCATCATGCCCATTTTACAAATAAGAAAACTGAGGCTCAGAGAGGTAAACTATCTTACCCACAATCACACAGTCAATAACTCAGTAGCGTCAAGGGATTTGAATACCCTTCTTCCTGACTCCATTTCCACGCTACTATACAAACTTGCCTTGCCTTTGCATCACGTCATTCTCTGGGGAAAGGACTACATTCATAGTTTATGTCAGTTCGGTTTGAGTACAGTCCTAGTTACAAGACCAAAACCCCACTTACACTAGAGTCTAGACTTCTCAGGGTTTTCCTGCTGGGCTAGTTACAACTTCCTACCTAAATCCTGGTTCCAAAATTATCAAGGTTCATATTCCCAGGTTTGTTGGAAATCACTGTTCAGCACCTGAGAAAATGAAAAGGACAAAAGAAACAGAATATAAACAGGAGCACTCCCAGAACAAGAAATAACAGGGAGTTCAGGATTAAGTCCTCCCTCTCTCACCTGTTCAGTTCATAGAGCCCTTGATACAAGTAAGCAGCAATCTCTACCCTCTGAACACAGAAGGATGGAGCAGGCAAGAAAGAAAGAGAATGTTCTAGTTGAAACAGTTTTAACATCATGGGCTTTCTGGCTTTACAACCAATCCAAAGGAGGCTACCCCACTCTTCAAAGAATCTAATGCTGAGCAATCCGGGATGGTCCAGGCAAGCATCATTATATAAACACATGCAAAATATATTTAGGAGTACTTTGATAGGAAGTAATAGTATCTTAAAGGGATCTAAGTATTCCAAAAGCATACTTAAGGAGAGAAAACAAACTCGGACCATTATTCAATAAAATAATAAAAACGCCAAGGAATAGAAGAGTTAAGCTATGGATCTTTTTCATTCCATTGTCACCCTTTCAGGAATGTGAAATAGAAGCCCCCAGTGGTGTTTGCCATAATAGATCAAGCCTTGAGGAACATTCTTGTGGCCATAAAGAGAAAAGGGCATTAGCTGTGAAATTCCATCTAGACATTTCCACAGAAACTCAAATGTAAACAATGGAGTAATAAATTTGGAGCACAAGGTAAATTAGGTACTAAGCCTTTACTAGGCAGGAACTCTAAAGGGCAAGTTGGTCCTGAGTTTTTTGTGCCAAAAAAAAACCACCTTATTTTCTATAACTTTTAGCTAGAATTATATAACTCTATAGAGTGTTTAAATAAATCTAGATTCAGTCTATGCAACCTTTGGTCCTAAGGCAACATGAAGCAGTGATTAGACTCTGACCTCAAAGACAGAAAAACCTGAGTTCAATTTCTACCCCCAGAAATACACTTTCTGTGTGATTCCTAGAAAAGTCATCCAGTCTCTCAGTACCACCACTGCCCACCACCATCACCCCCATTCCAAACAACTCTCTAAGCTTTTAAGTTACATAGTAGCTGCTCTGCGCTAGTAAATGGGGGATTTCTCAAGAAATGCTCTCTCATGAAATTATAGGTCTAAGCAAAAAGTTTAAAAAAAATAAACTGATACTAAAAGGCATTGTCAGAGGGAAGAGCATGGAATAATGTTCTGTATTGCAGTCACTCTATACATAGAGTGACTGCATATAACATTACTGTAAAACCCATAGGATTTCTCTGGACACTGTAATTTTCATATCAGCCTCTATTATGCCTTGCCTCATTGGTCATAGTGTAGAATAGCCCTAGTAAATCATGGTAATCCCTATATAATTTTCTGTCCTCCCAAAGTAACATTTAAAATCTTTTTTTTCCTAAAGTTTCCACTGTGTGCTCCATTTCACATCCCACACACCATTAAGAATGAGGTAAAAACACATTATATGGAATTACTCTTGATTCTTAACCATGGTACTATATGTCATATGGAAAGATCAATTCCAGAAAAAGGACAGCTTTCACAAAACCAATCCAGGTGCATTTGTTGGAGATAAGAGGTGAGATATAAGGGCATTATTTTCAGGTAGTAGGAAGAGAGCCAAAGGAATAATCAGTCAATGCTTTGTTTGAACTCAGAGAACCATGAGCTAGAAATCAAAAACAAGCTAATAAAACCTTTGTCCAAATAATGGACCCCATGACATTATAATTACATTTTGTGTTTCTAAGACAAAGCTCTAGGAGAGCTCTAGCCCATATAATAAATTTATGGGAAAAGTTCTTGAACTTCTCTGGTTCAAATTGCCTTACAAAAAAGAATTGAGGGACGGCTAAGTGGTGCAGTGGATAAAGCACTGGCCCTGGAGTCAGGAGTACCTGGGTTCAAATCCAGTCTCAGACACTTAATAATTACCTAGCTGTGTGGCCTTGGGCAAGCCACTTAACCCCATTTGCCTTGCAAAAAACAAAAAACAAAAAAAAAAAAAAAAAGAATTGAGGACTGGTTGAGATCTGACCAACACAGATGCATAGTGGAGACCAAGAGAAAAGAATTTTAAATTATTTAACACATGCAAAATGTAATTATAAAAATATTCACATTCTATTTTTCCTCCAGATTTAGTTGGAATGACCAAGAGATCCTTGTCTTCTTCTCCCTAAATACCTATTGTCTTCCTAGGATCTAGGTGAAATATATTCATGTGAAATTGAATGCTCAGAGTTAGTAACCAAGATAATAGCTGGCTTCTGTCATATTGTCTGTAATCTCTATGAGTTCTGTGCTCTGCTACAAAGTATTAAACTGAAAGAAAAAGAGCATTATATCAGAATAAATGTTGATTGTGATTTTAAAAATTCAATTCAGTAAAATCATTTATTGAGGATGTTCTAAGTGAAGAGACCAGTACTAGGTGTTATGAATAGATATAAAAGAAGCAGGTCTAAACAAATAATGATTGAATGAATAATGAATAGATAAACAAATAAATGAGTATACAGAATAGCTACCCCAGATTCAAGGTACCCACTTAAAATCAGAGCTTAAAAGCTCCCATGAATGTGTTTATTGCACCAGCCTGGCAGAGGATTGTCAGTTCTAAACAAAACAAGTTTAATCAAATAGCCTAGCAAATAGAGTAACTAGCAAAATAAATCCACCCTCTGTTATATTCATGAGGAACGTATTTGACAGATACATGCAAAAGGAACATATGCACCTAGAATACACGTAGAAGATGCTCACACATGTAAATAAATAAATACAAGACTGGAGAAATTTATATCTCTGCTAAAGAGACACTGATGTTCGCTGGTCATGTCACTGTATTACTCTATGCTACTCTTAGTCACTTGTAACTCCTTTGTATTGGTCTCTTCCTGATGGCAGGGGACCAGAGAAATACTATTCCTTTGCTATTAGCTCTTCTAACCCAGCTTCTTCCTGTCAGGGAGAAATTAGGGAAACACCTACCCTTCACCTGAGCCTGATAGCTTTGGATCCTTCCAGCCTGCAAGGGATCAGAGATTCCATTTCCTTCTGATTCTTTGAGCTGACATTCTACAAGTTGGCAGAAAACCCTGCCTACAAGGATAGTATTCCTTCCTACTCCTTCCAGCTATTCCCCTGGCCTAGCCTGCCACCAGGCATAGGACAGAAAAAACATTCCATCAGCTTCCCATTCTAGTCCCCAAGTCTGACACCAACTCCTAGAGAAGCTAGTAACCTTCCTGAATTCATTCAGCAATGATTAACAAACATTTGGTGGGTTCTAGTCTCCCCATCATAGTGATCCTAGACCCCCTTTTGTCATTATGTGAGGCTATTCTCATTTCCTAACTGCCTGCCCCCTTATTCTCATCCCCCCTCAACCTAATCCCATCCCCAAAATTACATTCTAATCTAAAGCAACTCATCCCTCCACTGCTCTGTGAAATATTTCCTCATAAGGGAAAACTTCCTTTCATCTTAAATCTTTCCCTTTCCCACTTCTTTCATTATGGTTGTAATTTCACTCATTTGCTCCAACTCACTAGTCAAAGTAAGGGACTGGAATTCACCTTGATCCCCATTGCCATGTCTAAGGTATTTCCCTATCTGTATCACTCAATAACCTCTCCTCCGTTGAGGTTCACTCAATACATTTCTACTACTCAATGAGAATTCTGGTAGCTATTGTCGACTGAACTCTATCTCCCTTCTTTCCTCACTGAGTTCAGTGCTAGGCTAGAAGCTTTTATTCCCCAACTCCTGTCCTCATACTAGAAGATGTCAGGGTAGATATAGATAGAAAGATATAGATATATATTCTATTGAATACTCTAACCTTTCCTTTCCCACACTTTCTCCTTTCCCATGGCCTATATAAAGATTGGCATACCCTTGATCTTAGTACGTCAAACATAAATGTCCCTCTTCCATGTTTGTGAACTCTGAATTTCCTTTATCATATCATAATCCATTGTCATTCCACCTCTCCCTCTGCCTTGCAGTCCCAGACTTTGTTCATCCTCACTGCTTCTTCCAATCTCTCCATTCCGTAGTTCTTTTTTTTTAGGTTTTTGCAAGGCAAATGGGGTTAAGCGGCTTGCCCAAGGCCACACAGCTAGGTAATTATTAAGTGTCTGAGACTGGATTTGAACCCAGGTACTCCTGACTCCATGACCGGTGCTTTATCCACTATGCCACCTAGCCATCCCCACTCCATAGTTCTTTACCAGACTGCCACTGATGCACTGGTTACACTCTTCCTTCATTCCCCAGCTTGATCTTTTAGTGAATTAGTTCAATTCGATACTAACTTCTCTTGAATCCCTTTCCCCCACATCCTACTTGCAATCTTGCTCTACCAAGGCTCAGCCCTAGATCACTCTCACTACCTGCTGCCTTTGAACCTTCCCCCACACTACTGAATTAAGGTGGAGAAAATCATTCATTGAAGCTGACTGGATCCACTACAAATTTGTGGTAATCTCAACTGGGCCCTCATTTATGTTTTTTCTAAATCAGTTTTTCTAAACCTTTTCATTCTTCCTTTTGTCTCCTCTAACTCTCCTCCACTCATTTAAGAACTTTCCTGAGCTAGGTGAAGCAGTGAATAGAGCACTGGCTCTGGAGTCAGGAGGACCTGAGTTCATATTTGACCTCAACCACTTAATAATTGCTTAACTGTGTGATCTTGGGCAAGTCACTTAACTTCATTGCCTTGTTAAAAACTATTTTAAAAAAACTTTGCTTCATATCTCATTGGCAAAATTGAGGCTGTTCAGTTGAGAACTTTATCTTCCCCTCTTCTCTTCAGCCCCCATCTCCCAGATGCACTGTCTCTTCCTTCACCTTATCTCATGTTATTATGTGACCCATCTTTCCAAGGCAAACCCCTCTATATATATACAAGTGACCCCCTTTCATGCCAGTTGTGAAGGTTGGCAGAGTAGTTAAGTGTTAAGCCTGGACTTAGGAACACCTGATTTTAAATCTAGCCTTAGACAGCTGCCAGCTGCAGGATCCTTTTTGCCTCAGTTTCCTCAACTATAAAATGGAGATAATAATAGTATCTACCTCCCAGAAATGTTTTGAGGATCAAGTGAGATAATAATTATAAAATGTATAGTCCCTGATACATAGTAAACACCATAGGAGGTGTATCCAACCTTTGGTCCATGGGCCATATGCAGCCTTCAAAACCCATTCATGCAGATGTTATTGCATTTATTATTATACTCATTAGTAATAATAGGTTGCATTTTAGTCATAAATAAATATTAAATTATATCTGCATCCCTTGACAAGTTTTTGTTAGATGATGTAGCCCAGAAAAATCAAAAGGTTGAAGACCCATGCACTAAACATGTTTGTTATCCTTACTATTATCTTCTCTAGCAGGTTGCCCATTCTGGCTTACCTGTGGACTTACAGCTAGCATGCATGTATCAGAGTCAGGACTTGAAGCCAGGTCTTTCTGACTCCAAAAGTCACACCTTGATCTACTCAAATATTCATGAAAATTCAAGAAATAGAATTGTAATATAATAATAGGAGGTGGTGGCTGATAGTTTCTTTGAATTTTGAACCAGGGACTTCTTCACTCAGTTTTTGAGGCCAGTCAAGTTATTGAAAGTTTTCTGAATGACTGTCACTACCTCTCAACAGTTTCTCTTCTAAGTACTTTTCCTTATTACTGAAATGCTGCTTAAAAGTTCAAATATATTCTATTGGGTTTTCTTTTTCTTTGAGAGATGAGGAGGTGTTTTGGGGGGGGAGGAATTGAATTCTTTCTTTTTGTCTTAGCTTAAGCAACATTATAAAATCAGGAGAATTACCTGCTTTAAAAAAAATGTTCTCTTCAAAATTGTCCAAATTCTCCCAAGAGTAAGTACATGATCTTTTTTCCTCTCATGGTTGTTTTAAGTGTTTGAAAGAAGATTTTGTGAATGAACTTTAAATAAATCTTAAATCATGTCAGTATAATCTTCCAAGAGCCCCTGAACTAATGAAATTATACATGAAAGCTCCGTCTTATTATAAACTTGTAAAATATGATGGCCAGTGATGACATTTTTGTGGCACTGGCCACATTGCAAACTACTGAGTAATTTACTCCTAAACCTGAATTCAATATATTCAAATCTCAGTTTTCTTTGTTAAGATTGCTAACCACTCAGAGAAGAAATGAAGAAATGTATTTTTTTGACAATTCTGTCTCTGAAAGGAATGCTTTCAAGGGAAATACTCAACAGTGAGATTCTGCAAGTGCCATCTTCTCCTGCCCTGATCCTCCCATTTGCTGGTACTTTCTTCTGCCTGAAATTAACAACTATTTATTTGTCTATTTACATGAATTTTGAGTTCTTTAGGGGCAAGGATTATTTCATTTTTTTTAATCTATGAGTCAGTGATGGTTAAGGAGGGTTTGTACAGAGCTGCGTTTGTAACTTCTGGCCAGTCACATGTGACTCAAGGCTGAAGGGGCTTGGCATTTTGAGATGACAAAGCATTTCTCTCATTACCATTAGTTAAATCTATGAAAAGTAGTATCACCACTTGTTTCTTCCTTGGAATCTCCACATGGCAAGTATCTTTCCCATGAGGGATTGGGAAAGAAACTGTCCTTCTCCCCTTCCACAGCAGAGATGCTGAACTGCAAACATGACTGCTAAAGCACATGTCCTGCCTAAAAGAGACAATGTCTGGTATTTGGGCTGTTCCTTTTGTATTTGTGTATCTTGACTTCATCAGAGGTGAACAAGGATTATTCTGAACTGGACAAATCCAAATTTAGTGATACATAGTTGTACTAGAATTTTGCCAAGGAAAGGAATCCCCCAAAACTACACAAGTGCTCTTGGAGAAGATGACCATCTATATGAGTCCTAATTCTGACCTGACTCTTCATAAAACTTCTAACATAAAGGGGAGGACTAAGAACCTCTGGTGTGAGAAATTGCCAAGCCCATGTCAGGTCTGCTCATCCACTTTTGGTGTCCACCTTCACCTAACTCCCAAGAAACTGTAGCATGCCCAGCAGTCACACCCCAGTAAAACCATCTTGGCAGGTTAAACCTGGCCTCAAACCCGTTGTGTGTTGGGGGATATTTACTCCAAACATGTAAAGACTTTACCCCAACTGAATGGGTAGATGAGAACAATTTGTTCCTTCAGTCATAAAGATGGTGGTACTGTGGAATGCTTAGAATGTGTTTAGACATTGAAAATGCATTGCCAGTCATCCTAATTTTTGTCTTACTATTGTGTAGTTCTGCCTCACTTATCCAATTCATGCACAAGTCCAGACATCACTGCATAATGCATTGATCTTCAAAAATGAAAGACAAACAACTTCCAAAGAGTGATAGAGCAAAGCCAAGATGAAATATAAAAGGTCTTCTCAGAAGTCTTACAAAATATCTTTAAAAACAATTTTTTAATTGCTTTGATGAAATCTAAGTATCAACCTCCTGGGAGAATGTAATAGAAGTCATTACTACCACTTATGTGTCTTTCTGTCAGATGTATATTAACAAATTATATACCTGCCTTTGTGTGTAGAAAATAAATACCTGTCATAAACTGATTAATTGAATACCTTTCTACTTCCCCCTTTAGGACAACCTTAGAAATGAGCCAAAACCTGAACTTTAAGTAAGTTATTCCTTGGTCACTGGAGTATGAGTATAATGAGCTAAAGAGTGTGAGCAATTACATTCATTTTAAAAGTAAACCTCCCCTTTACTGAACCCAGTCTGGACCACATGCATGTATCCAGAGCAGAGGGGCCTGTTAGTAGAGAAAGAACACTAAGTACCCATCACTTTGAGGACAGGAGCAGTTCTTATTGTTAGACAGGTACTGCCAGCATCTGGTTTGCTACCTTACACCTAATTGGTACTTTATACAAGTTTATTCAATATGATTTCAATGAAATTGTCTCATTAATCTTAGCTGCATAATGAAACAAACTCCAATTAGTTTATTCTCTTTCAGAAAGACAATTTTTCATTAAGCTACCAGACTATTTCTCCATTTTCATAACCCAGTCATTTCACTTTCTCCACTCACAAATCTTTAGGGGTTCCCTATTGCCTCTTCTATAACTTCAAATGCCCTCATTTACTATTCAAAGTCCTCCAAAAATCTGGTATTATCTTTTCTTTCCACCTTTATCTCATAAACCTTTCTGCATATTCACTCTTCTTTAGCAAAAGAATCTCATTTTTGACACATTCATGCCATTATTCATAAAGTTCCCTATGTATAGAACAACTAACTCACGTTCATCACCTGTTAATTAATTAATTGAAAAGGACTTCATCCTTTAAAGTCTAACGCAAATACTATCTATTCCCTAAATCCCTTCCTAATCTCTCTTGTATGTAGAGACCTTCCCGCTAGGCCTCAAAAATACTTTATTTTACATTTCTCTAATTAATTTATGAGGTATTATTTTATAATATAATTTTATGATATCATTGTTTGCTAAAGATTAAGAGCTATATTTATATGCACATTCTTATATGTATGTATAGAAATATATGTATATGTTTATATTTATATATATATATAGTTTTATTCCTTCTTAAGAAAAATGGATCATATCTCATTATTTTATATTTTGCCAAAATGCTTAGCAATCCTGTAAAGACACCAGATAATATTTGTTGAACTTGAATTATTGAACATTTTAAATTAGCTTCTTCTCTTTCAAAATCTTTGTTTTGGCCAGTGAACCTGATGTTGATTGCTGGCAGAATTCTATATCCTATTACTTAGGGATGTTTAGTTAACATCTCTAGAAAAAGAAGAGATCACAAAGACCTATCACCAAATGCAAATGATCAATAACCATGTAAAAATGCTCCAAGTCACTAATAACAAGAAAAAATACAAATTAAAACAACTCTGAGGTTCTCCTTATACCCACCAGTTTGGTAAAGATGACAAAAAAGGAAAGGATAAAGTATATTATCTAACTCTTGCTAGACATATGATGGACTGGGGTGCAGAATGAGATGAGTGTTTTCACACTTAGCTAATACCTGTTTGACTGTGCTTACTGGTTATAAGAAAGGGGTTTGGATTAAGGATTTTGGAGAAAAAGAAGAGTTGGAGGAGAAAAGAAGGATATGAATGGTAATAATGACCAAAAAAAATGAAGTAAATGAAGTTCAAAGAAACATTTAAATAATTTCACTAGCTATCTATCTATCTATCTATCTATATATATATATATATATATATATATATATATATTTAAATCATTACTGATTATTATAAATTACTCTCCTTCACAAACTCTGTAGTCCAGCCATATTAACCTGCTCTCTATTCCTCATGTGTGTTATTTCATCTCTGATCTTCATGCTCTTCCACAGACTAGACAATCTGCATTTCCCCAATTATAATGAGTTTTGAGTAGGCCCTGCTGCAGCCCCCATTAAGATTTAATTATTGTACATACAACTTGGAATAGGAAGTACTGCAAGGGCAGTTGGCCTAAAGAGAATTTAACTGAGTAGCAGCAGAAAAACAAGGATGAAGGTGATCAAAATCGAGAAAAATAGTTCTAAAATAAAGAAGAGAGCAGCTGAAGACAGAGTAACCCCAAGTTGAAAGGGACCTCTTTTAAGACTTGCCTGAGGGGCAGCTAGGTGGCACAGTGGATAGAGCACTGGCCCTGGAGAAAGGAGTACCTGAGTTCAAATCTGACCTCAGACACTTAATAATTACCTAGCTGTGTGGCCTTGGGCAAGCCACTTAACCTCATTTGCCTTTCAAAAACCTAAAAAAAGATTAAAAAAAAAAAAGACTTGCCTGAGAGATGCCCAAACTGACTTATTATCCAATATTTGGGGGACAAAAACAATTGCAGGGAGGAGAAGTAGTTGTTGCTCCCCTGACCTGGCCAGATGACACCATTCATGGAGGTTACTACATTGGAACCTAGGACTGGTTAGGAGGTGTTTCAAATGTGGATTGTTGAATGCACTTTCAGTTGAAGTCATTATGTTTTTACTTTTACTTAATTGTTTTATTTGTAAAAAGACCTCTCATGAAGGGAGAATAATGTCTAAATGTTTGTACCATAAACACAAACTACAGGGGCAGCTAGGTGGTGCAGTGGATAGTGCTCTCTGGCCCTGGAATCCAGAGGACCTGAGTTCAAATTTGATATCAGACACTTAATAATTCCCTAGCTGTATGATCTTGGGCAAGTCACTTAACTCCATTGCCTTGCCAAAAAAAAAATACAGCATTTAAATTTTTTTAAGTCTTAGTTGGGAGATAGAGTAAAGGAACAACTATCTATTTGCCTGAAACAGCTATAGTTTCAGATTTTTCATCATCTCATCTCTGCTTTCTGTAATCCTTTATGATTCTTAGCAAAAGAATAATTAGTACTTTAGCCTAAGTATTCATTTTTTGCCAGATTCCAAATCTGAAGTCCTTCAGGGACAATTTGCTTCCCCCTTCAAATTAACTGATGTTTATTTTGTACAGATTCTGCATCTACATATATATATATATATATGTATATATATATACATATATATATATATGTTGGTTATTATTTCCTCCCAAAATAGTGTAAGCTCATTGAAGGCAAAGACTACTTTGTTTTTGCCTTTGTTTTCTAAAGTCTAATAAGGTCTGGTACATAGTATACTCTTAATAAATGTTTCTTAGTTAATTGGTTCACTAAATAAAAATATAAAACATTAATAAGATTTGTATATGAAACAAAAACTAAGAGGAAATAGCTAATAATGAAAATCAGGAATCAAAAATAATTCAACAGACTTTTGAACATTGCTGTTGCTCCGTGGTTTAGTCATGTCCACTTCTTCATGACTTCATGGACTATAGCACACCAGACTCTTCTGTCCTCCACTCAATCCCAAAGTTTGTCCAGGATTGTGTTTGCTATTTCCATAATACTATCTATCCATCTCATCCTCTACCATAATCTTTTCCTTTTGCCTTCATCCCTTCACAACATCAGTTCTTTTGCAATGAATCGTGCCTTTTCATTATGTAGTCAAAGTAAGCTCAGTATCCATATTTGACCTTCCAATGAATAGCCTGGATTAACTTTTTTAACTATTGACTAT
Organism: Macrotis lagotis; assembly: GCF_037893015.1. Lineage (NCBI taxonomy): Eukaryota > Metazoa > Chordata > Mammalia > Peramelemorphia > Peramelidae > Macrotis > Macrotis lagotis. The sequence continues at coordinate 722,892,116 of NC_133658.1, read as the reverse complement.
TTTGATCTCCTTGCTGTCCAAAGGATTCCCAAATTTTCTCCAGTACCATAATTTGAAAGCAAAGATTCTACAACACTCACATTTCCTTGTAGTTCAATTCTCAAAGCCATACATTGCTACCAGTAAATTTATAGCTTTGATTATGTAGACCTTTGTCAGCAAGGTGATGTCTCTGCTTTTTAGTATGCTGAACCAGATCTGCCATAGCTTTCCTTCCAAGGAGCAAGTCTGTTATTTCATGTCTTCAGTTGCCATCTGCAGTGATCTTTGAGCCCAAGAATATAAAAATCAGACACTGCTTCTATTTCTTCTTTCTGTAATTGCCGTGAAGGGATGAGACCAGTTGCCAAGATCTTAGTTTTTTAAATACTAAATTTCAAGCCAACTTTTACACTTTCTTCTCCATTCATTAAGAGGCTTCTTAATTCTTCACTTTCTGCCATCAGAATGGTATCATTGAACATATTGAACATTAAACTAAATCTAAAATTAAAACTAAAATGTTTTACATTTGACCTCAAAAAAATCAATTTCACAAGTATAGGATAAATACATGAAATGAAGAAAGGATGAAAAAGTTTTTATTTAGTGCTTACAATAACTGTGTTAAACATTAGAAATTCAAATATAAAAACATCAGAATCCCTGCCCCTAAAGATTTTACATTATAATGGGGAGGGAGAAAATACATATAGGAAAGTTATGGCCAAGGAATCATGTTTGGGTATGAGAAGTGAAAGAATAGTGAATAGAGCCATAGAAGAATCATATTATACATCATCTTTTCCAGAAGCAATGGTAGCATTGTTTAGAGACAATGAGTGACAAGAAAGTATCTCATATGGTTGGTGGAAAGAATATTCTGGTGTTGTGAGACTGGTTAAATATAATGAACTATTTGAGTTCACCAGTTTACCAATCAGGACAACTAAGATCCAAGGTCACAGTTCTAAAACTGAGTGAATTCTCCTCAAGCATGAGCTCTGCAAATTCAGTATTCTAGAAGGTTCAACAGCAAAACAATTGGTAAGAAGATGGCCAGGATGGACAGATGGTTAAAAAATATGGGGGGAATATAGAATTAATATGACTAGATTGTAGATCATATCATATGATGATTACTTTAAGGAACTACAAATATCTAGCCTATAGGAGAGAAGAGTAGTTGCGGTCATGATGTGTGTCTTTGGGGATTTTTAAAAATTTGAAAAATTGTCTTATAGAAGAACAATTAGGTCTGATCTGTCTAACAAGAAAAAAATAGGTGGAAGATCCAATTGGGTAGTTATGGACTTGACTTAAGTGGAAATTTCCTAACAAGCAGAATAATCCAAAAGTAGAATGGGCTCTATGAATTAGAAGTAGGTTTCTGCTAAGTGGAAATCTTCATCCCCATTATTGATAACTGATTCAAGTCTGAGTTGCACTAGACAGAATCTTTTGAACTATGAAGAGATATATGGAGATGCTGGTTTATAAAATACAATATAACTGCATCAAATTCACTCACGAATCCTGAAAACATTAATATATAAATTCAAGTTAGAATTTACTCCTTGGACAAGAATTCATTATTAGGATTTTCATTTCTTGAAGAGGATTTACTCCATGCCTAAATTCACCACCTAAATCTATCCTCTCATAAATAAAATAGCTTTTTTTCCAAGTTTTCTAATATTAAAATCATACTCAAAGATTAATATGAGCTTATTATGCTTGACTATTTCTAAAATAGAATGTGATCACATTCAATATTCTTTTTCAGAAACAGATTTCTCCATCATGAATATAATCTCTGGAAGGTGGAGATAAGAAAATGTTAAATCTTGAATTTGTTATTGAATTTGTTAAATTTTGAATGCAGATGGCTCAGATATAACCCAACTATTGAAAACAACAAAAGCAACAGCTTTTATCATTATTTTCCACTGTGAAAAATTACAAATAAAGTGACCACCTGTGTTCATGAAACTAGTCTATTAAACTTTTGACTGAAACCACCCACACATGATGGGGGAGGGTAAACCAGTTTTCATTTCTCAACACTTTGCCTTTTTCTTTTTTTCTTTTTGTCAAAGCCAATATATTTTAAAATGACAAACTAAACATTTCATTCTGCTGTTTTGCACATGACCACTGCTGGGTAAATTTGGAAATTGTTCATAGTTCATATTTGCTTCTACTTTTCCCTTCAGTTTGTCAAAGGAAGAAGCACAGCATGATGGAAAGGGTCCTGGAGCAGCTGGAGTTGAAGTTAAAATAAGACCTTATTTCAAGTCAGACCAGATGCTGAGGATACAAGTATAAAGAGTGAAACAATCCATACCAGCAAGGAGACCAATACATATTATCAAAGGAAGGATCATAAATAAGATGGTGTCTTAAAATATAAGATAACAATATATCTCTTAAAGAAAGAGAATAACAGCCCAGACATGAGGGATAGCCAGAGAAAAGACATGAAGATGGAATATGGATTATTGTATGTATAATTGTGTGTGTGTTAATACACATGTGAGTAATGTGTGTAATGTGAGTAATAGAAATGTGAGTAATAGAAAGAAGATGCAGTTTATCTGTATCAGGAAGTGTTAGAGGGGAATTAATGGCAAATGGAACTAGAAATATAAGGATAGGACAGGCCATTTGGGGTTTTTAAAGCTAAACAAAGAAATTGGTACTTTGTCCAAAAGGCAATAGAAAAAGTCTTGTAGTTGAGGAAATGAGTATTAGGGTCGGATTTGCACTTAAGGATTATTATTTGAGGAATACCCAGTTCTTGAGGAATTACTCTTACATGAGAAAGATGAACCAGAGAGGCAAGATATTTGAGTCAGGAGGTTGTCAATAATCTGGCAAAGAGATGATGAGGGCTTGGACTTTAGTGGTAGCTATGTGAATGGAGATAAAAGGCTGGAATGCTAAAGATGTTTTGAAGATAGAGATAGCAAGACCTAACAACTGACAGTATACCTAGGTTGAGGGAGAATGAGGAATGTAGGCTAAATAGTGACTATATTTCAAATATGAGAGGTTGGAAGTTTGATGGTGTCTTTAACAGAAATGAGGAAGTGTAGAGGAGAGTGTAAGTTAAGATAATGAATTCAGTTTTAGATTATATTGAATTTAAGATGCTTCCAGGACATCCAGATTGAAATGTCCAATAGCAGTGGGGTGATATGGTATTGAAATTCAGGAAAGAGACAGGCTAACTATATTTGTAGCTATGAATCAACCTCCTAGAGACAGTAGTGGTTACCAAGAAAGAGAGAAAAGAGAAATAGGAGAGGACTTTGTAGAATAACCACTATTAAGAGATGTAATGTCATTAATGAGTCAGGAAAGGAGACTGAGAAAAAGCAGAAAAAGTGGAGAACCAGAAAAGGAAAATGTCTAAAGAGGAAAGAACATCCAGGAGGAAGAGTTGGCCAACAGTGTTAAATGCAGCAATTTCATTATCTGTAAAATAGAGGTAGTATGTGCTACTTAAGGTCTTTGTGTAGATTAAATAAAATTATGTGATGCAATAGATCAAAGGCAGAAAGATCTAAGTTCAAATCTGGACTCAAACATTTACCAGCCATATAGCCCCAAGTAAATTTGTTTGCCTTGGTTTCCTCAACTGTAAAATGTGGGTAATAATAGTACCTACCCCCTGGTTGTTATAAGGATAATATGAGATAATAATTTAAATCATATGGCACAGTGCCTGATACATATTAAATGCTATAAAAATGTTAGCTATGAAAGGAGGAGATAGAAGAAGAGGAAGAGGAGAAGAAGGATATAAGGCTCTTTATAAACAATTATTATAAAATTTCAGTTATTTTATATATCATTTTTCTAATTGATAATCTAAGCAAGCAGGGAACATATATAGTTTAAGTTAGCATTAGATCTATAAAATGACACCAAAAATCAAGAACATAATAACTGAGTTCTGAGGTAGCTTGGTGGTGTTATAGATAGCACTGAAGTTGGAATCTGGAAAATTCCTTGCCTTGACTTGCATTGACACTTACCAAGTATGACCCTGACTTCTCTTGATTTCAGTTTCCTTAACTGTTAAAGGGTATAATAACACCCACCTCACAAAGTTGTGAGGATCAAGAGATAACATTCGTTAGAAGCAACTTAGTGAGGACCTGAGTTCAAATGTTGAGGTTGACACTATCTGTGTGTTGCTGGGTAAATCACCCAAACTCTCTCATTCTCAATTTTCTAATGTCATTTGTAAAATAAGAATAATAATAGTACCTACTTCCCAGGGTTGTTGTTAGAATCAAATAAAGGTATTTAAACCACTTTGAAAATTGTTATATGGGGGTGGCTAGGTGGCCTGGTGGATAAAGCCTTGGGGTCAGGAGTACCTGAGTTCAAATCTGGTTTCAGACACTTAATAATTACCTAGCTGTGTGGCCTTGGGCAAGCCACTTAACCCCATTTGCATTGCAAAAACCTAAAAAAAAATTGTTATATGAATGCTGGGTGTTCCAACCTAATTTTTCTGATGAATTCTTTTAGAATTAGCTGGTATTAAAATTAGAGTTTTGAATTAAAATTTTCAATTGCTTTATAATAGATCACTGTTTTCATTGATCAAAAGAACCTTAAATTTATCAGGTTCCACTATTTTCAATCATTCTCCAAAAAAATAAATGTTTCTCCTGCATATATGAAGCAAAGGAAAACCAATGGGTCTGTCAATTTTGTCTAGGTCTATGAATGTGCTAACTGTGTTCATTTGTTTGCATTTCAAATTTATATTTGCTTAAGTATAACTTGTCTGTTTTATATTGGAAAATTAATATCATATATTTGCTAAGTTCATAAGTGTTATTATAATAAAGAAACACATTCATCATTTTTATTTGCTTGAGTATAGCACATACATGCATTAGTAACATAGAAAATATAAAATTCATGGCAACTTCCAGAAAAGATCATAAGTTCAGAAACAAAGTTTAATCTAGTGACTGAGTCAAAAATATATCTTGACCCAAGTTATTGAAGGTAGGTTCAGGCAACATTCTATTCCTACTAGAAATGGTTTCAAGGGCTCACTAGTATTGGTGACTTGACCTTTCAGTCATGAAAAAGGTAGCAGTCTTTTTATTTATTTTTTAGATCAGTTGCATACAATTCTTTTATATATATAATGTAGGTTTATTTTATATCTAGACTTCAATTCTCTGCCTCTTCACTAAGCTAAAATTCTTTACCCAAAGAGATTCTTTTTTAAAATAAACCTCAATGAAAATACACTATGGAATATATGTGAGAAATCATGGGATTTATGGGATTTTATGTTTGTAATTAACTTAAAATGATCATTTGAAATTTAATATAGAAAGCAGAGCCAAGATGGTAGAAAAAAAGCAGGGAAATATCTAGGCTTTCCCAAATTCCTCTTCAAATAATATTAAAATGATGCCACAAAACAAAATCTGAAGCAGTAGAAGCAACAAAAGGATAAGATACAAGAATTTTCCAGTATAAGACCAATTAGAAATTTGGCAGGAATGATCAGTCTCACTGGTGTACAAGTAGAATCCAGTGCAAAACACCCTGGCAGACCTGTAATTGTGGCTTCCAGAGGTCTCAGACCATAAATAGTATAGAGGTTAGACAACTGGTCAGAGATCTTTTGCTGCCAGTGAGAGCAAGACTCTGCTGCATTGCCCATATAGGGTATCTGGTCACAATCCCAGGTTAAGGAAAAGTACCAGCAGGAATGAGGACCCTGGTCATAATTCCAAGGCAGAAAAAATACTTGTGGTCTCACATAGACCAGAACACAGGCCAGGAGATTAGTGAACATATTACTCTTTAGATAATACCACCTTGAAAGAGCAGAAAACTTAAAGAATCCCAAAACTAGCTCTGAAAAAAGCAGAATGAAAAAAACCTGAAAATTTAGATAGTGTCTCTTCTACTAGGGAAGCAGAGTAGAGCCCAACTTTAACATAAAGTTAAAAGTCACAAAATAGACTGGGAAATGAGCAAGCAACAACAACAAAAAGTTACCATGATGACAGAGAAGATGAAAACACAAACTCGGAAGAAGATAGCATCAAAATAGATAAGGGGAACTAGGTGGCACAGTGGATAGATCATGGGCCCTGGAGTCAGGAAGACCTGAGTTCAAATGTGACCTCAGACACTTAATAATTACCTAGGTGTGTGACCTTGGGCAAGTCCCTACAATAAAATAAAAAACAAAAAATAAATACATTTGAAGCCTCACAGAAAAATGTGAAATGGTCTCAGGCTTTCCTCCCCCCAAAAAAGAATTCCTGGAAGAGATCAAAAAGGGTTTTTAAATCAAATAAGAGAGTAAAAAAAAATTAGAAAAGAAGTGAGAGTGAGTGATATAAGAAAATCATGAAAAAAGTCAACAACTTGGTAAAGGAGGCACAAAAAAAAAAATGAAGAAAATAATGCCTTAGAAAACATAATAGGCCAAATGGCAAAGAGACATAAAAAAAAAAGAAAAGAGAAAACTGAAAAACAAATAAACAAAAAAGAACTACAAAATCATAGAACTCCTTAACAATTAGAATTAGTTAAATGAAAAAAGGAGAAACAAAAGTTCAATGAAGAAAATAATTCCTTAAGAATTAGAATTAGGGGGCAGTTGGATGGTGCAGTGGATAGAGCACTGGCCCTGGAATCAGGAGGATATGAGTTCAGATCCAGCCTTGGACACTTAATAATTATCTAGCTGTATGACCTTGGACAAGTCACTTAACACCATTGTCTTGCAAAAAAAAAAGAATTAGAATTGGGTAAACAGAAGCTAATGACTCCAAGAAATGTCAAAAATCAATAAAACAAAATCAAGAGAATGAAAAAATAAAGCAAAAACATCTAATATCACATTTGGAAAAACAACTGACTTGCAAAATATATCCAGGAGAGATAATTTAGAATTTATGCTACTACATTAAAATTATAATAAAAAAAATTCTAGACATAATATTTCACAAAATTACTGAGGAAAATGCCCCTGATATCCTAGAACAAAAGAGTTAAATAGAAATTGAAGGAATCCATGAATACCAGGATAAGTTAAAATGGGTACATGATTTACACATAAAGGATTATATCATAAGCAAATTAGAAGAGTGTATCAATCAGATTATAGAGAACATTAACGGATAATTCTGATTATATTAAATTAATTTTGTTTTGCACAAACAAAACCCATACAGCCAAGATTAGAAGGAAAGCAAAAATTTAGCATGGTGGAAAAGGGCTAATTTTACAGCAAGTATCTCTGATAAAGGCCTCATTTCTCAAATATATGGATGACTAAGTCAAATTTATAAGAATACAAGTTGTTCTCCAATTGATAAATGTCATAGGATATGAATAGTCAATTTTTACATGACAAAGTCAAAGCTAACTAGATTTATATGAAAAAATATTCTAAATCACTCTTGATAAAAAAAATACAAACTAAAACTCAAATTGGTTAATATGACAGAAAAAGAAAAAAGAAAAATGTTGGAGAGGTTGGGGACTAGTCAAACCATTCTGAAAAACAAATTGGAACTAGGTCAAAAGGGTTTTAAAACTGCATACCTCCAGTCTCAGACACTTAATAATTACCTAGCTGTGTGGCCTTGGGCAAGCCACTTAACCCCATTTGCCTTGCAAAAACCTAAAAAAAAAAACTGCATACCTTTGACTCAACAATACCACTATTAGGTCTGTATCCCAAAGAGATAAAAAAAACAAAAAGGAAAAGGTCCTACATATACAAAAATATTTATAGCAACTCTTTTTTGTGGTGGCAAAGAATTGGAAATTGAAAAATGTCCATCACTTGGGGATGGCTGAACAATTGTGGTTTATAATTGTAATGGAATATATTGTACTACAAAAAGTAATGAACAGGATGTATCTGTTTTTTATAACTTTATTTTATTTTTAATTTATGGAATAAAACAAGCATTTCCATAACACAGAATTTTTAAAAAGATAAATGCTAATGAAACTGCAAATCATTTATTTACAATTCGCTATTCCTTTTAAATATAAAATAAATTTACCCTGTAAATTTCTTTCTTTTTTTAACTACCCTACTCCCCCCATTCCCTAGAGATAGCTACCTTAGACACAAATATGTATATAAATACATATGACAAAAATGTATATATATATGCAAAAACATTCTTTAATACCTCTATCAGTTCTTTCTCTAGATGCAGATATCATCTTCCCTCATAAATTCTTTGTAGAGTATATAATAGTCAAAATGACTTATTTACTCAAAGTTGTTCTTAAAACAATATTGCCATTTCTGTATACAATGTTCTCTTGATTCTGCACATTTCACTCTTCATTATTCCATGCATCTACTCATTTTTTTACTAAAATCAATATGCTCATCATATCATATAACATAATAGTATTCCATCACAATCATATATGCCACAATTTGTTCAGCCAAATCCTCAATTAATGTACATCCCTGCACTTTCCAGTTCCTTGCCACCTTAAAGAGAGTTGCTATAAACATTTTAGAACATCCAAGTTCCTTTCCTTTTTCCCTAATAATCTTTAGAAAAAGATCTAATATTGTTGGGTCAAAGAGTATAGACAATTTAATAATAATTCTTTGGACATAATTCCAGACTGCTTTCCAAAATGGTTGCTGTTGACAGTTCCACCAACAATGAATTAGTGTACCAGTTTTTCCACATCCTCTTCAATATTTGTTACTTTCTCCTTCAATCAGTTCGAATCCATCCGATAGATATAAAATGGTAACTCAAGGTTGTTTTAATTTGCATTTCTCTAGTTGATGATTCAGAGCATTTTCTTATACGACTATAATTTTTTTTTAATTCTTCATCGGGAAACTGCTATTCACATCCTTTAACTATCATCAATTGTAGAATAAATGGTATTCTTATAGATTTGTCAAAGTTTTTACATATTTTGAAATATGAGATCTTTTTCTGAAAACTGTTTATAAAAATTTTCCCCCTTTTTCATGCTTTTCTTCTGAACTTGTCTACAATTTTTATATTTGTACAAAACTTTTGCAATTTAATGCAAACTAGATTATCCATTTTATGCCTTACACTGTTCTCTTTTGACCTATGAAATTATGATCTTTAGATATATTGCTTTATTTTTCTAAATTTAAGCAATTTTTTCATAGGATTATAGAGGTGGGAGGTATCTTGTTGGTGTTCATTAGTTTCAGTCATGTCCAATTCTTCATGACCCCATTTGGAATTGGTCTGTCACTTCCTCCTTCATCTCATTTTATTGATGAGGAAGTTATGACAGGCTTAAATGACTTGCCAGGGTCACATAACTGGTGACTGTGGCTGGAAGTTTTCTTGACTCCAGACCCAACACTCTCTGCACTGTGCCATCTAGCTGCTCCTCTAAGGAAGGTACATTAGAGACCATGAAAGACAACTTTCTCATTTTAAAGATGAGGAAACTGAGCTACAGAAAGTGAAGTGATTTACCGAGGGTTACAAAGTTAATAAGAGATTGAAGTAAAATTAAATAAACCCTTATGCTTGTTAACCTTGACTTATATCACTACTTAGCATAGGCGCTATATATGTATATATTAATATACACAACATATTTTATGCAGTATATATTTGCTTGTGAATTTAAAATGACTTAGAAAAGGTGGAAAGCATGGAAATAGATAATTGCTTAGTGTGTCTCAACTCTTATGGGTGAAGTGGGAAAATAAGGTCCATATTAAATGTTTGGATTGATGAAATGTAGGTAGTAATGCTAAATTAAGTAAGTGTATTCTGAGTTGCCCAGTTGATAGAATGCCAGACTTGGAGTCAGGAAGACTTATCTTGAGTTCAAATCTGGTCTCAGACACTTAGTAGCTTTGTGACTCAGGGCAAGTCAATTAATCCTGTTTGCTTCGGTTCCTCTTCTGTAAAAATGATCTTTGTCAGTTTCTTTGCCAAAATAAAACTCCAAATTGGGTCCAGAAGACAAGTGAAACATGACTGAAAATAACTAAACAACAAAAAACATATTCTCATTCAATTCTAACCAAACTGAAAGTATGTGCCACCAGTCGTTCACTTTAGTTTAAGCAGAATAATGATTCTCTTCAAAATATCCACTCACATGTAACCTGTTTGAAGAAATTTTGCAAAAATAAAATTAAATATTTAAATTTAACACTGGAGAATTTTATTAAATTATTAGATTCTCATTATTAATGCAATTTTTATTAATGAAATAGAATAGAAAAATATGTCTCTATATTAGACCTGGAGATATATTTTATTTAATGATGGAAAAATATGAGTACAACACACTACCAATAATCTAATATCAAGCACACTAAGCCACCCAAGGGCCTAACTGAAATCCACCAACACCTAATACTGCTTCACCTCCATCATTTGAAACTCTGAAGCAACCTCTTCAACAACAATCATCTCTTTCCACCTTTTACATTGTTCACTTTCTGAGATGATTTTTTTAACGATTCTTCCTCTTATTGAACTCTACTTTATAAAAAAAATTGTTTTAATTGGTCACAATCCACTTTCTCCCCTCCCAACAAATGAGAACACAAGAAAAACAAAAGCTATTATACATATGTAGAGTCAATCAAAATATATTTCTACAATGGTCATTTCCAAAAGAATAGTTGTCTCAGTCTGTATTCTAAGTCCTTCACTTCCTTATCAGAAGGTGGGTGGTATCATTAGTCTTCTGGAATCATGATTGATCATTATTCTGATAATACTTCAACACAAGAGAATTTAACCATAACTTGTTCATCCATTCCCCAATTTATGAATATCCCTTCAGATTACCATTATTTGCTACCCAAAAATGCCTATAATATTTTTGGTATAGTTTTAGAGTTTGTTTTGTTTAGGATTAATCTCTCTCTTAATCTGACCTTTCTTTGTTTCATTTTACCTAACCTTAATCAACTGAATAGTATTGCCTCAAACTAAGACCTGTTAAAGACACTAGCTTAAAAAGGTCAAGGTCTCCAAATACACCCAGGAACATATCCAGTTGTCCTGATCTATATCTGGCCATTTGACCTAGATGCAGGAGGAGAACCTAGGGCTGTTGATGTTTCACAGACCTCCTTCATGTAAATCCAATTCAGTTGTATTTCATGGTGTCACAACACTGATGACATGGTCCTCTTCAAGAATAAAGAGCAAAGAACAATAATAATAATACTCATCTCTCTTATCTCATGTTTATTCATAAATTATTCACTCATCCATAAGACTAATAGATAATATGCTCCATTTTCTTCCAATTATCTTAATATCTGATAATATCAGATATTAAGATAATTGGAAGAAAATGTATCCATTTTTATCCTATATTGATAAATGGTATAAGATATTGGTCTGTACCCAATTTTTGTCTGACTGCATTACAGTTTTCCTAACAATTTTTACTAAATAATGAATTCTTATCTCCAAACTTAAGCTTTATATTTGTGAAAAATAAGGTTGCTCTATTATTTCTGCTGTAAATTGTATCTATTCTGTTCCAGTTATCTGCCTTTCTATTTCTTAGCCATCACCAGATAGCCATATAATATAGTTTAATATTAGTACTGCAAAACCTCCTTCCTTTACTTTTTTTCAATAGTTTCTTTGATATGTTTCACTTTTTAATTCTTCCAAATGAATTATTATTTTTTTCTAATTCAATAAAATAAGTTTTGGTATTAATTAGGATGGCATTGAATTGTAAATTAGTTGGGCAAAATTAATTTTTCTCCAATTATTTAAAACATTTTTTGTATAAATTTTTATTTTAAATAAATTTCTTGGTTCCTGAGAATTCTATAATTTCTTAAATTCCTGGGTTTGTTTTGGCAGATGTACACCCACATAGTTTATACTGGCAAAAACCTCCAGCCAGGTGCTGTATTGGTGTGATGTTGCCAAAGCAATCACAGGTGGGACTCAAAATTCAATAAATCTAGCAACTTTTTAAGGATGAGTTAATAAATGTTTGACCAAATATAATGCTTGAATGATGTTATAAATATCCAAATGGTCCCTGGAAGAAAAAAAGTTCTCCACCTCTAATCTAGAGTTATTTTAAATGGGGTATTTCTTATTATCTTTTCTTTCAGGGTTTTGTTTATGATATATAGGAATGCTGATGTGGATTTACATTATATCCTGCTACTTTACTAAAATAATTAATTATTTCAACTAACATCTTGGTTGAATCTTTGGGATTTTCCAATTATATCATCATATCATCTGTAAAAAGAGAGTGTTATTACTTCATTCTCTATTCTGATTCCTTCTCTTTCCTTTTCTACTCTTTTTGTTAATGCTAAAATTTTTAGCACAATATTATTGTCAGTGGACATCCTTGTTTCATACTGCTCTTGCTAGGAAAGGCTTTGAGTTTATCCCCATTAAAAATAATTTTTGTTGATGATTTTCTATAACTCAATTTAAGGAAAAATCCATTTACACCAAAACTTTAAAGTGTTCTAAATAGAAATGAGTATTTAATTTTATCAGAAACTTTTTTCCCTGTATCTTATTAATATACATTGTTTTTATTTTTATTATTGATATATTCACTTATATTAATAATTCTCTTTATATTAAACCATCCCTGTATACCTGGAATAAATCCCACTTGATAATAATGTATAAACTTTGTAATATAATATTCTAAGATCTATGGTATTCTAGTAATAGAAACTGCTAGGTTTTGTGAAGTCCTAATTATATCTCTGCATTGTTTAAAATGTTTGTTTTTTTCTTCTTGATTACAATATTTTCTTCTTTATCTGGAAGTTTTGAAATTTGACTATGACATTCTTATAAGTTTTCCTCTTGGGATCTCTTTCAAGTGGTTGAGCAATAGATTTTTATTCTATTTCTTTTGCCCTCTTGTTCTAGAACTTCCAGACAATTTTCTTTAGTAATTTCTTATAATATTGTTTCACAATTCTTTTTCTGATCAAAACTTTCAAGTAGTCCAACAATTTTTATATATCTCCTTGATCCATTCTCCAGATCAGTTGTTTTTCTAATGAGGTGTTTCAGATTATCTCTTATTTTTTCCTAGTTTTATTATTCCTTAGCATTTAATTAGATCATTTAATTTCACTTGCCCAGTTCTAGTTTTCAAAGACTAATTTTTTTTTCCCTTAAAATTTCGGACCCTTTTCCAGTTGTTCATTTCATAATGTTCTTGGATTTCTTTTTTCCCCCCTATCTTTTCCTTGATCTCTTTTATTTGGATTTTGAAGTTCTTTTTAAATTCTTCCTAGAATTATTTTTGGGCTTAAGATCATATGACATTATTCTTTGTAGTAGGAATGGCTTTCTTTACTTCACTATCTTTTCCTGAATTTGAAACTAGAGCTTCTTTTACATAGCAGTAACTATAGCCACATTCTTTTTCCTTTGCTTTCTTATTTTTTCTTTTTTCTTTTATTTTCAGCAGCTTATTATTATAATCCAAAATTGTGGGTAATGGTACCCCAGATCTCAGGTCTTCCTTACTGCTATTTTCTGAATTCTGGATTGGCGGGGGCGGGGGGGGGGGAGCAAAAGGGGAAGAAAGGGTGGGAAACAACTTAGGCACTCCTCTCCTCCAAGCAGGATGCTTTCAGAACATCTTGGAAAGAGTGACATGATGCAAAGTGAAGTGAGCACAACCCGGAGAACATTGTACATAGCAATAATATTGTATAATAATCAACTTTAAATGACTTAACTATTCTCAGTCATACAATGATCTAAGACAATTCTGAACGACTTAAAATGAAAAATGCTGCTGTGGAATCTGACTGCAGATTGAAACACACTTGTTTCAAACTTTATTTTTCTTGGGGGTTTTTTGTGTCTGTGTTTTCTTCTACAACATCACTAATATGTAAATATATTTTACATGACTGCAGATGTATAGCCTATATCAAACTCCTTGCTTCTCAATGGGGGGGGGAGTAAACAAGTATTAAAATTGTTTTTACATGTAATTGAAATATTTTTTAAAAAGAAAGTTGATTTGCTAGTATCATTTTGTGGTTTGATTATCTTATTGATAGTGGTAAAAAAAAACTCTGAGGAGCATAGAAAAGTATTATTTCATCCTCTTTCTTTTCCTTCTAGTCCTTTTTAAAAAACTGAGGCTATATTTTGGTCCAGAGTAGAACTAGGGTCAGGAGTTCACAGGATCTTGAGTTCAATACCTTAGAGATAAGCTAGTCCACTCCCATCACTTTACAGACAAAAAAGATATCCAGAAAGATAAAGTGGCCAAGGTCACATTGGAAAGGAAGCAAGAACTGGTATTTGATGCTAAATTCTCTTTTTTATCAAACCACAAAATGTCAAGCTTTTCACTGCTCAATGACTTTCTAAAAGAGCTCTACACCCAAGAGCAAGGGAGGGTTAATATCCTATTTTCCAGATTTAAAAAGGAAGCTTAGGGAAAGGAAAAACATGAGAAACTGAGGTCATCTGGGGCTAGAATCCCAGTCATTTAAATCATTTAAATCCTTTCAGGCTACTAAGCCTCCATAATTTAATTTCATCTCAAATAACCCAACCTTTTTCCTCTTCCTCTCATAAATTATGCTTTGATTTCCTTGTCCCCTTCCCAGTCCAAGAAGAAAATTCTAAAACAGAACTGTCAATAATTTGAGGAGGAAGAGCAAATGCATTGAGAGAAACAAATCTCAGTAGCTGCATATTAGGCTTTTATTGTTTTATAAATAGTAACAGTGTAAATAAAGAATTCATAAATTGAAGCATGACACTATTTAGAGAAAAGAGATTTGTTTTATTTAACAAATTTTTTAAAAAAGGAAAAAATGATTTCCACTAAAAAAAATTGAATGAGGACAAATTTTATTGTCAATATAATGAAAGACATGATCATTCTTCCATGTATTCTTCTATTTAAAACATGGAATAGACACATTTCTACATCAATTAATGGTAAAATCTGAATCTTTCCCCCACCCTTTCCTCTCCTCCTATTATTTCCTTTGGTTCCTAGGTATTACTGTGCTGTCCTGGAGAGAAGCCAAAGCTTGAATCATCTTGAGTCCAAGACAGTAGAACTGTGAGAGCTATTTGATTCACTTTGGTCACACCATATTTATTTTTGTGATATGATTCTATATTTGCAACCAGGTAAGCAATTCTGCATAATGCCTGCCAAGTAAGGGATTAAAACCCTGCCCCAGGTTGCCCTGAAAATGCAGCCAACAACCCACCAATTAGTCTTTAATAGAACAGAAGGAGTTCCTTGGGGGGAATGTGGACAGCCATAATTAGCAACCGGCATCTGATTTCCCAGAAGGTAAAGGGATACCAGCTAGCAGCAGGGAGACTATTAGAACAGACAAGCAACAGTAAGGAAGGTGGCAGGTAGGTAGGTGTATGATTGAACTCAACGCTAAGCTTTGGTATATGGACACTCTGTGTTTATGCCTTAAGGAATTGGCAGCACTTAGCTTGACTGTGGTGAATAAAGACTTTCATTGAGGTTTGCTCTTGGTGATTTTGTGTGTGTGTGTGTGTGTGTGTGTGTGTGTGTGTGTGTGTGTGTGTTCTCACTTGATCATGGAACATTCTGTGCAATAGACTGAATAGAGTCATTGTGGTGCATTTTCTTTCCTGGGATGACAAATTGCTCTCCCTCTCTTTTTTTCATGGACCTCTTGTTCAAGGTGACCCTAAAAGAGATGAGTAAGGAAATGAAAGTAACTATTGGAACAACTTGGTAAAAAAACAAAAAAAGACACATATATGGTTTTATGTTATTCATTACCCAGGTCTCATGAATATAGGACAAAAAAATATTGATAATGAGGTAGTTGAGGGAAAAGAATCAATTTAACATTTCTTCTTTTTTCATTCAGATACAGGGGGAAGAAAATAAACATTTATATGGTACCTACTGTGTGCCAGGAACATATTATAATTTATATAAATATATAAATAATATAAATATAATATAATAGGTAACATTTTTATAGCACCAACTGTGTGCCAACCACTGCACTTATTTATAAGAAATATAAATAATAATCAGGAACATTTACATAATACTACATTAGTATAGCAGCTACTGTGTGCCAGGTACTGCACTAAGTGATTTATATAAATATAATATAAATAATAACAGATAGCATTTATATAACAACTACTGTGTGTCAGGTATTATACTAAGTGGTTTAGGTAAATGTAACAGTTATATAAATATAAACAACAGGTAACATTTATAATAGCACCACGTTTAAATAATACCTACTGTGTGCCAAGTACTGTACTAAGGGATTTATATAAATTAATAAATGATATAAATGATAACAGTAACATTTATATAGCTCTACATTTGCATAGCACCTACTGTGTGCTAAGCACCGTACTAAGTTATTTATATAAATAATAATAGGAAACATTTATATAGCACTATATTTGTATAGAACTTACTGTGTCAGACACTGTACTAAGTGATTTATAGAAATATAATATAAATAACAATAATAGGTAATAGATAATGAAATATGATACAATAGATAATAGATAATGAAATATAAATAATGATAGATAATACTTGCTAGGCACTGTACCAGTGATTTATATAAGTAATAATAATAGGTAACATTTATATAGAACAAACTTTGTGCTCTTCACTGTTCTAAATGATTTATAATTATTTTATTTGATCCTCACAAACTCACAGAGGTAGGTTTACATATGTCTTTGTTTTGTACCAGGTCACATAACTAGTAGTTTTCTAAATTTCACCTCAGATCTTCTCAATTTCAAGTTCAACTCTCTATCCTCTATGTTATCAACTTCCTTTCAGGGGAAAGAAACTAAATTTGGAATTAATGAATCTGGATTCAAATCCTGATTCTTCTGCTTACTACCTGCCTGCAAGATCCTGAACAAGTCATTTAACCTCTCTAGGACTCAGTTTCTTCACCTATAAAGTGAGGAGGTTGAACTAGATGACCTCTAAGATCCCTTCTAACTTTAATTCTATGATCCCCTTTTATCTGATTTTCACCAAGAGGTGTTTCAGCCTTGGGTACATTTGCAGTCTGAAGTCTACAAGTTCTTACACAAATGGTTTCCCAGGATCTTCTTGTTCTACAAACCCCTTTAGGCAACAATAAAATTATTATGAACTCCCAGGATATTTTAATACATCATTCATAATAGTCTTTACAATTATCTACTGTTTAAGGTGCCATTGAATAATTTTTAGGATGAATCTCTTGGACCATCTTCACATACTCCCACCACTCACCAAGTGGTGAAACACTAAATGGAAACTAGCCAAAGGTGAACAATAGACGAAAGTAAAAAACCACTACTCTGAATCTTTTTAGCCCTACTATTTAGTTGCAACTTCCTTGAGTCTTTTGGTTTAATTCATCATGAATATATGTCACTATGTATTGAGTAAGATTCTTCCCGTAGAGTTCCAATTCATTTGTTTCTGGACAAAATAATATAGTAAATGCTAACTATTTAGTATATTTTGAGGTTGTCTATCCAACTCCACTCTTTTACAGATAAGGAAACTAAGACCTATGAAAGTAATGATTTTAAATGATATAAAAAAACTTAGATGCTTAATGCCCTCTGACTTCTATTCTTTCAAAAAAGATGCAATATCAGCCATATGGTACTGTGGACAATCTTGAATTTTTGTTAACTTTCTGGTAATGATTTTTTCTGAACTTTTCTGAAGTGTGTTAAAGGCATTCTTTTAGAAGAGAAATTACATCACACACCACACACATACACACACACACACACACACACACACACACACACACACACACACACAAACAAATGCAATGACCTGTAGCAAT
Source organism: Macrotis lagotis (assembly GCF_037893015.1). Taxonomy (NCBI): domain Eukaryota; kingdom Metazoa; phylum Chordata; class Mammalia; order Peramelemorphia; family Peramelidae; genus Macrotis; species Macrotis lagotis. The sequence goes on along the minus strand of NC_133658.1, from coordinate 722,874,244 downwards.
TCAAAGGAAATCAATAAAAGCTAAATCTTTCAAGCAAGTCAGGACTGAATAGGATATGAAAGAATAGTAGGATTTGTATGAATAGAAAAAAAGGAGAAGGGTATTTCATATAGAGTCTATAAAAAAGGTATTTTATTTGGTCATTTGTGCATAGTATAATGGATAGTGTTGGAATTTGGAGTTAGGAAAACATGGGTTGGAAGCCTGCCTCAGATATCAGATCTAAAGCACAGGTCTGACCACATTACTTCTACTCCTCCCCTTTAAACACACACTCAGTAAACTCTAACGTTTCCCTATCATCTCCAGGATCAAATATAAAATTCTCTGGCAGGAAGAATCCTTCATAACTTGCTCCCTCATTACCTCTACACACCCACATACTCTTAGATATGGTGACATTGGTCTACTTGCTGCTCCTCAAATAAGACATTCCATCTCCTGGCTCTGGGCATTTTCCTGGCCTTACACCACAAATGAGATATGCTCCCTCCTCATCTCTTTCTCTTGATATCCCTCACTTCCTTCAAGTCAGCTAAAATTGAGCTTTCTACAGGAAGCTTTTTCTGATTATCCTTAGTGTCTTCCTTCTGTTGATTATTTCCGATTTCTCCTGTACTTAGCTTATTTATAGAATGCTATTTTGCATTTTGTCTCCCTCATTAGATTATGAGATATTTGAAAGCAGGAACTTTTACTTTTTTGATCTCCCCAGAATTTAACATATCTGGTCAACAGAAGATGCTTAATAAATATTTATTGACTGCTCGTTTTGACCCAATTTGTAAAATAAGGAAGAGGACTCTATTACTTCTAGATGGTTGTTGCTTTTTGTTCTCAGAAAAGACCAAGATGACATTACTATGTTAAGAGTATGTATGTATTATCTGTGGTTGATCAGACCAATACCAGCCCAGAAGGCTCTATCACAGGTTGGTTACAAATAGGCAATGAGAATTATTTCTAATCTCTAAATCTATGAATCTACATCTAAATCTTTGAACATATGACCTCATTTAATAATACTTGATATGAACTGATGCAAACTGAAATGAGCAGAACTCGGAGAACACTGTGCACAGTAACAGCAACATGGTTTGAGGATCAACTATGAATGACTTAGCTTTTCTCATCAATATAGTGATTCATGACAATTCTAAAGGACTCAAGATGTAAAATGCTATCTACATCCAAGCAAAGAACTACTAAAGTCATAATGCAGATTGAAGCATATTATTTTCACTTTATTCTTTAATAGTTTTTTTATATTTGGTCTGTTTCTTCTTTCATAACAGTATAATAAGGAAATATGTTTATATGATTGTACATATTTAATCTATATTAAATTGATTACCATTTTAGAGAAAGGGGAGAGAAAAGGGGAGGATAGGGAGTGCTAAAAATTTGGAACTCAAAATTTTTAAATGAATGCTAAAAATTGTCTTTATATGTAATTAAAAAAGAATAAAATACTATTTTAAAAATAATTATACATAAGTTACTTTATTTCACATACAACTATTTAATTTGAGTAATCCTTCAACTTCAATGGTGAGAATATAGAATATTTTTCTAAAAAATTAAATGCTATACTTTTTTAAAATTTTATTTTTCCTAAGGAGACAGAAGTCTGTTTTCTTTCAGAATATGACTGTTATGGAAATGTTTTACATAACTACACATTGATAGCCTATGTCAAATTTCTTACTTTCTCAATGAAGAAGATTGGAGAAAGGGGGAGGATTTGGAACTAAAAGTTTTAAAAAGAAATGTTAAAAATTGTTTTTGCATGTAACCAGGGAAAAATAAAATACTAAATAAATACATTTTTACAAAATTAAATGCCATGTATTACCTCTATCAGATTATTTGTTGTCTTGAGAAGGGGGGAAGTAAAGAAAGAAGGGAGGGAAGTGTATAATATATAATCTTCCAAAAAACAAATGCTAAAAATGATCTTTACAAGTAAATGGGAAAACAAGATACAAAAAAAATTTTAACTAAATGCTAAAGAAATTGACAGAGAAATGCAAATAAAATTCAACACACAATTAGAGTCTCCTCTATGTAAAGCACTATACTAAACATTGGAGGAGATACCTCATAGAATTTACAGTCTAATACTTCATGAAAAGTGCATGAGAGAGTTGCAAGGTACTATTAGTACATATATTTTAACTTAGTTCTGATTTATAAAGAACCTTAATGAGTGTTCCAGTAGAATGGAATTAGTAGTTCAAAGAAAAATGACAGGCAACTTAAGGAACATATAGGCTAGTGAATTAATCTCTGAAATTCCAAAGTAATTTTTAAATGCCCAATAATTGAACACTTAGCCCTGCTCTAGATTTACTACTGAAACAAATTCTTCAAGCTGCCAGACCTCTGGGTAAAGTTTAGGAAGATGGAACTTTGGCTCATGAGTCTTTTAAGGACTGAGACTTCAAAATGTTTCCCACCATATTTACATCTTCTAGTATTGCTGAGTCTTGGGCGGGGGGGGGGGGGGGGGAATGGAAGAAGGGAAATACTTCATACTTGCCCTATGAACTATAAATTTCCACTCTTACTTTGAATGAAGGAGAATCCTGTGCTAGTTCTGGATGTCCTGGATGTCCTTCTTAATGTACTCTTGTCCTCTGAGGCGAGGAGAAATTCATCTTCACCAGAGATTAGGAACTGAATGTCACCCACCATATTCAACCTCTAGTTCTAGTTCTGATCACCTGGAAAATGCTCACTGGAACATTATAATAATAATAACTAATATTTATTTAGTATTTACTTTGTGCCAGGCAGTGTACTAAATACATTATAATTACTATCTCATTTGATGTTCACAATAATAGATATTATTATTATTATGCCTGTTTTATAGATGGGGAGTCTGGAGCAAGTAGAGGTGAAATGATTTGCCCAGGGTCACACAGTTAATAAATGTCTGAGGCTAAATTTGAAATTGGATCCTCCTGAATCCTGACCCAGCATTCTGTGCCATCTAGCTATACCAATATGACTAGCTAAATATTTCTCTATTTTTAAACAACACAAGTTATATATAAGCCCTTAACTATAATCTAATGAACATCAACAAAGAATATAATTCTATTAGAATATTCAGATATACTAGAATATTGAATCTGGTCACATTTTTAAAAAACCATGATAGCTAGTAGAATTTATAGAAATTTGATAACATACCTGGGAATGTTTATAGATTAATTTTTTAAGCAGGTGGTGAATAAAATACTATTTTCATATATATTCTATTCTTGTAAACATATATAAACCTTAGATATGAAAAAATTATCAATTGAAGTTATTTTTAAGTGAGGGATTGCCTTTACTGAAATGGATTGAATGATATTTTGGGATTTGAAGACCAGAAATTATCTTCTGGTGCCTACCAATAGTATTCTCCCAAATAATCTGACCCTCTTGGAGCTTGAAATATACTGACACATTTTTACAACTTTTACTCCAATAGAACCTGAAGATATAAATTCAGTCCAGGGTCAATGACGGTTAGAAAACTTTTGGAGTAGATAGGAAAGTCAGCTTATTTTCATTCTAGAAATCATTACCCACAATATGTATTCGGATGCAGGTTTAATTTCCTATTTAATATTTTGTTACAATATCATATTTAGCATAAACAATTCTCACAGAACCCCTATGTATAACACAGGGATAACAAGATCCCAACTAACATGTCTGAAGTCCAAGCCTGGACATCTTTTTCTGGTAAGGGTGAATAAGGAATCAGTTTAGATAGTATAATTCAGATAAGATTCCCTAGACCAGATCTGATACTAGTTTTTAATTCTCATTTACTACTTTAGTTCTGATGCCAAGTAGAGGCATGCTAAGAGGATGTACTGGAGCATTAGAAATCACCACTAAAATCAGACATGGATGCCCACTAATGTTTCCATTCAATATAATAGGAGAGAAAGATTCAGGAACAAAGGATTCAATTCCACAAATATTTAGTGAGTGCCTTCTGTGTTCAAGGCTTTGTACTAGACATTGGAGAGTCAAAGATTTAAAAAAAAAATTACATGGTCCCTGCCTTCAAGGAGCATGCATTCTATTTGCGGCAGGCGACAAGAAAGGTATGCAAAAAGAAAAATATAATCAAAGGTAGAGTGTGACGGAGATAAAAGAGAGAAAAAAAATAATAGAGGAAAATCTGAGAAGGGAGAAAAGTGCTTTTAGCAAAGTTTAATAGAGAAGATAGTCTAACTATACAGAGCCTGAAAGGAAAAGAAAACTTTTGCTGGATACAGGTACATTCCAGGAGTGGAGGATGGCTTTAGTGAAGGCATAACAGTAGGAGGATTGCCAGATCAGTTCAACTTAAGAATGTGTCAAGAGTAATAATGTGAAGAAATGCTACAAAGTTAAAAGTTGAACCAGATTGCAGAGGACATGTAATACAATGCTAAGTAATCTAACGCAAAGTAATTTTGGTGGTTGGAGGCAGCATTTGGGGAATAGGGTAGAGAGAAGGGAGGAGGATATTGACTATTCTTGATCTGAGGTGAGAAATATTTCTTGATGGTTACAAGAGGACTTCATTGGGAGAAATAAAATATAAAATAAAATAAAAACATTGAATTTAAAGACATCTTAGATGACATATACAACCGTTTCAAACCTGATATTAAATGTTCTCTACAACATCTTTAGCAAATAGTCATCCAGTCTTTTCTGAAGTACCTCTAGTTGCAGACAGTTCATTTTCTTAAGAGGCAACCCCATTTGATTATCATAATGCTCTAATTAAGGGGGGGAAGTCCTCACTCACACTGGATCAAAATCTATTTCTCTATAGATTTTACCCTTTGTTTCTCATTCTTCCCTATAAAGCCATATCCAAATAATTAAAATTCTTATTTCACATGATAGTCTTTGAAATAAGGCTCTATGATCCATAGAGTCAAAACACCTTTCCCTTTCCCACTCACAGGTTAGGACTCAAGTAGATCCAGTTATGTACTGGGAGAGACTGGTCTCAAATAGAGCACTGAGACTTTTCCCAAAATCTTCTGTTCTTGCTCCCCACCTTGGACCCTTGAAGAAATTTTTTTAAGTTTATGGTTAACTCATGCCTAAAATATCCCTCAAAAAGAAAAAAGGGTTCTTTCTAGAAAGGTAGTCGTGCAAATATTTGAGAGATTACGAGATAGACATATGTCATGATAAAAAAAAAACCTGCAATGAAGAGAAGCAGAAGCACAAAATGCCAAATGTGATTATTTATTAGTAAGACTAGCAGTTGCCAATAAGTGAGATCCCAAAGCCTCTCTGTGGTCAGAGATGCACCTGACAGACTAGCAGCCTTTTTATACAGTTAGTTGTAACTGTAGGGTCTAGTGAGACAAAAAAGACTTTGACTGAACTATATCAGAAGCAAGGACAGGTTTACATTTGACATAATCATGCTGATTTGCAAAAGAGGACATTCCAAAGTTCATAGTAAAGACAAAATAAAGAGTCAGTCAACATCTTCTAGAAAGTCTGAAAAGTCTCATATCTGAGACCCCCATAGCAGATTGTTCTGGTGCTAATCCAAGCAGAATACAAGTTCAACTCATCTTCCCTTTTCTCCTACTGGAAAATGGATTGAAAAATGGGAAAGTTAATCCCTTATAAAGAAGTCAAACTATTTTATAGACTCTAATGTTAAGAAGCCAAACCATCTTTTTTTTTAAATCAAACTAATTCCTAAGTATTGATTTCAGCAATTAGATAAAATTCTTAATCAACAATTAATAATACAGAACAAAATGAGGTATCAATTTTCAATTGTACAGCTACCACCTTCATCTTAGCTCTTCACTATACAAGCAACTATTTTACCAGTAATCTCCTACTGAGGAACCAGTATCTTTTCAACCTCCAGAATTCATAAGGCTACTAGAAAACAGGATCAAAGTTCAATCAACTGCTCAGGCACTGAGACCTTGAGATCCAATCTGAGGCTCATGGAGACAGTGCAAGATTTTTCTACCATATGCAAGAAATTGTAATAGTGGCCCAGAAGATGAGAGAGAAATCCTTTCACCCCCTCACAAAAAAATACAAGAGATAGTTGAAAGAGACCCTGACATTCAGGGAAAAAGAAAAGAAAAAGAGTGATAGTGTCTCTCCCTTTTTAAAATACTCTCAGGGGCTTTGCCTGCTCAACAGTCAGTCAATCCTCTTCAACAGTCCTTTCTCCCAATACCATCATTAATGGGAATGGACACAACCAGGATTATGCTGGGAAATGTTTAACAACCAGCTCTCCAAAATGGCATAACTCACTTTTAAATTTCATCTAAATAAAACAATTCTGAAGTAGCACCACATATCCAGATTGGCTAATATGACAGGAAATGAAAAAAACCTATGTTGGGAGGCATGTGTAAAAATTGTTGTTGTAAACTGATCCAATCATTCTGGAAAGCATTTTGGAACTATGCTCAAAGGGTTATAAAACTGTGCATACCCTTAGGCCTAAACTATGTCTGTATTCCAAAGAAAAAGGAAAGGGTCTTATATGTACAAAATATTTGTAGCCACACTTTCTATGGTGGCAAAATATTGGAAATTGAGGGGATGTCCATCAACTGAAGAATGGCAAAACAAGCTATGATATATGATTGTTTATGGTATACTTTTGTACTGTAAGAAAAGATAAACAGTATACTCTCAGAAAAACTGGGAAAGATTTACATGAATTGGTGCAAAGTGAAATAAGCAGAGTCAGGAAATCATTTTACATAGAAATAGAAATATTGTACAATGACCAACTGTGAATGACTTAGCTATTCTCAGGAATACACTGATTCAAGACAGTTCTAAAGGATTCCTCTCCAGAGAAAGAACTAATGAAATTGAATGCAGAATAAAGTATACTAATTTTTTAACATTATTTTTCTTGGATTATTTTTTATCTGTATTCTTTTGAAACATGGCAAGGAGGATATTGACAAGAGAGGGAGGGAGGAAATTTGGAAATCAAAAATCACCCCAAAATATTTAAATTGTTTTAAGTGTAATTAAGAAAAAATAAAATAAGACTTTTTTTGTTTTGTTTTGACTTTGAATGCTATTTTATTTTTTCCAATTACATGCAAAGAGAGTTTTCAATATTCATATTTTTACATACTTTTGAGTTCCACATTTTTCTACCTCCTTCCTTTCCCACTCCCCATGATAGGGAGTAATCTTATATAAGAATAACACTTTTTTCTAAAAAAAAAAATTTAAAGATAAATAGATTTCATTCACATCATTAACATTTACTCCCTCACTTTCTGAAGTTCTTCCAATGAACAAAATAATAAACCAAGCCCTGAGTTGTAGTTTGCTGATTTCTTAGTATAAATTCTTTTTTTAAGGTTTTTTTTACAAGGCAAATGGGGTTAAGTGGCTTGCCCAAGGCCACACAGCTAGGTAATTATGAAGTGTCTGAGACCGAATTTGAACCCAGGTATTCCTGACTCCAGGGCCTGTGCTTTATCCACTGCACCACCTAGCTGCCCCTACAAATTTTAACACTGAAGATTTAAAATTAAAGACATGAGAGTTGATTCCAGCATATTTCTAGACAAGGGATAAGTTAGAAGCCTTAGGGTTCAGAAGTACTTTAGTAAGAAGCCTGGATATATATGTTTTCAGAAATGGCCTTGGGGTCCATCAGAAAAGACTTGGGTATATGCTCAGCTACATGAAAATTTCCCCAGCCAGACAACATGAGTGACTACCCTTCATTACATAGTTGAGGATAGACTTCAAGTTAATCTTCCTCTTTTCTTTTAGATAAGTCACACTTCTTTCAGTGTCAGCATCATCATGGAAACCTGATTTCCAATCTGATTTTCACCTCATGACCAACATGACTATTCTAAGCATTTTTTCTGAATGTATTACTACTATACACCATCCTCCAGTTGTTCACCACTGCTTACTGAAATACAAGTCAAATGATAAACACTGCTTGGTGTTAACCAACCTCACTCCTGACTCCAATCCACTTACTCCCTCTATTCTTTTCTCCCACTAGAACTTTTATTTAATCCAAAATATTCCCTGTCTCCTTCCACTATTTCCTTCCCATAAAAATTCTGGTAGAAATGCTAGGGCAATTAACTGCCACTAAATTCAATTGACCATGTCCCCTTGCCCTAGTCCCAAAGAGATCCTTATTGGAATCTTCCAAACACAGTAGTATCCTATTATTTTTATTGTAATGACTGTGTGGAGCAATGTTTAGGGAACATTTCTATAGATAAATATAATGATTTTAAAAGCACATTAAAAATTTAAAAATACTCATTTTAAAAGTTCACTGGCAACCCAAAGGTTTTTGTTTTGTTTTGTTCTGGAAGGGAGGGTGATAATCAACTTGTTTCCTTAATGTAGAGGGCTCCTGGTAAAGAACTTTTCTCTATTAATGTAGATTGACATTGTTCTTCAACTTAGAGAGTATCTTACATAACTGACAAGCTAAGTGACTTGCTTAGGGTAAAATAGCCAGTATCAGAGATGAAACTTGACCCAGTACCTTCCTGACTGTGAAACTACCTAGCTATCCATTCCTCCACCATACCTCTCAATCTGTTGCCAAATTTATACTAATATAAATCTTAAATAAATATATGAAGAAATGAAAGTAAAAAACCTATGCAGTTTTTATTTTCTTGAGTGCCATCTGGATGATGTCTACTACTTCTTTGACCAGACACCTCTACAAATGAGCAGCAATCCAAGCATAAAATGAAGAATACTTTTGAAACCACTTACTGCTATTCTGCTATTTCTCCAGAATCTTCATTTTTAAAAAAATCAGATACATCAATGAAGCTTAGTGTACTTTTAATTTAATATTTTTACTTATTTTGAAAAGTTTTCCAAAGAGAATTAAAAGATGCCATTTTAGACTTGCTCATGAATCAGGAACATTATTGATTCTTCACACTCATCTAAGTGAAAACATACGTTGCATGTTGTATGTCATATATTGTATGATAAAGGAATGTCCTATTTAGCATATAGAAACACATAAAGTTTTTAAATTCTCACTAGAATATTCTAAATTCCAAATTCCTATAATAAAATTAAAAGTTAAGGGCAGCTAGGTGGCATAGTGGATAGAGCACTGACCCTGAAGTCAGGAGGACCTTAGTTCAAATGTGACCTCAGATGCTTAATAATTACCTACCTGTGTGGCCTTGGGCAAGTCACTTAACCCCATTACCTTGCAAAAATCAAAAAAAAGTTAATTTTGTCCCTACAGTCTTCTGTCTTACTTAGACATGAGCAAACTGAAGGAACCTATCTAAATGGCCTTGTAAAGACAGAGTAAGTGATCCCCTTTGTGATGTGATTAAAAAGCATACAAAATTTAAAAAGCATTTATTAATCTCCTTCTATATTACTGTTATTGTGTTAAATGCTGAGTACACACAAAAAGAGAATTCCAGTCCCCTAACCTCAAGGAGCTTACAATCTAATGAGGGAAGACAACCCATGAAAAGAAACTGAAAAGGGGATAGTAATTAGCAGACTGAATTCCTGAGGCAGGGATGGGAAATGATCTGAAGAAGTGCAAATTACTGAGTAGAATTCATCTAGCAGAATTATGAGTTTCTGAAGATCATGAAATCCAAGAGTTCTACCCAGGAAAATGATAAGTAGGTGCCCTCTTTAAAAAGGAGAAGTTTTGGAAAGAGTTCTCCTATGTCCAACCTTCACCCACTCCAGTTAGAGGGGAAAGATGGACCCGGGGCAGGAGGTGCTGAGAAAGTGGGAATATTGCAGTTAATTTCATCTTGCAGAATGACGCTTATGGAGATCATAAAATCCAGTGCATCTGCTGGTGGGAAATGCTCCTTCCCCTTAAATCTTTCTATTACTGGTCTGTTATGTTTCCTGGGATAGGAACTTAACAGTCTTCAGACCAACAAAGGTAAGAAAAGGGCTAAAAGAAAGGGGAGAAGAGGTGACTTTAGGAGCTACAAATTTTTTTTTCTTAAGAAAGCAACTCTCACTTACTTCACACTTTGGAGCAGGGCCCTTGCTATGTTCCAGAAATACAGTGCCAGAATCAGAACATCAGAAAAACAGATAAATACTTGGCTACTAAAGGGGGAAGGGCGAGGAACATCTCTTTGTGTTAATAGAGGTAGCAATTTTCACTTTCAAGTTGAAATCTTTTATTTTCTTCCCTCCAAACGCACCTTACTGAACAAACTGAAAAATTGGTAGATTAATACATTCATTAATGATTTAAATAAACACAAAAAGGGAGCAAAGCTGCCAGGGTTACTTTGCAGCCCATGAGGTCTTCCACTTTGCCAAAAAACAATTGCAGCTGACATCAGTAGTGATTGTGGGAATAGTGCTGTGGCAGGCAGGGCACTGGCTGCTGGGGAGGTGGCTGCCGCGACTGGCATGGATAGAACATGCTGAGGTGTTGGTGCTCTGGTTTTAGGACTGGCATACTTGGACTAGCTGAGAAAAAGGAAATTGTAATGGATTCATGTAGAGAGGTTTTTTTTCCTCCCTTCCCCCGCCCCTTATTATGTGCTAAGAGATGTTCTAGTTAAATTCAAGACATCAGCTTAGAATATGTTAATTCCCATAAATTAAATTGCTCACAGAAGGTGATCAATTTTTAATGTTTACACTCAAGATGTTCTTTTTAATTAACACTTAGCTACATTTGTACTCTCTGTTCCAAGCTGAAAATGTCTGAGCTTGCAGAGACCAGCAGCAAGTTGTAAAATAGCCAGTTGTAGTAATATAAGAGTCACAGGACTCAAGCAAAAGAATAGAAAACTAGTTTGGGTTGCATGACACTGGGAAACATATTTTTTTCATAGTAACAAAGCTTTAAATAATCAATCAATGAATCAACAAGCAATGAATCAATTAAACCTTTACTATTTACTAGGCTTTGAGCTAGGTTCTTAGGATACAAAGAAAAGCAAAAGTATATATAAATACATAAATATGTATTCTTAATATGTACTCCAAAAGTTCCTATTCTAAAGGGGGGGAACATAGAAACAACTATATTTATTCAAAATATAGATAGTGTAAATAGGAGGTAAGCCCAAAAGAAAGGCAATGGGGAAGGATTGGGGGGGGAAGGGACAGGAGGGAAAGGGGCAATGAAGAAAAAGGGAGGAGGCCAGGGAAAAACTTATTGTTTAAGATAAATTTAAATTGAGTCTTAAAGGAAATTTAGAATCCAAGGTGAGGAGAAGACCATTCCAGGCCGAAAGGGACAACTAGTGAAAAGGCATGGATTGAAGAAATGAGTTATCATTTTCTAGGAACAACAAGAAGTCTAGTGTTACTGAATCTTGGAAGGAAAGTGGAAGACTAGGGAAAGCAGGAAGGAGTCATATTATAAAAAAATTTAAAATACTAACCAGAGAATTTTATATTTGATTCTAGAGACAATAATAGGCAGCCATTGCTCCCTATTGAGTAGGAAGTGATATGGTCAGAACTGGATGATCCCTTGGGCAGCTGAGTGGATGAATGACAGAATGAAGTTGGGAAAGGCTTGAGACAAGGAGAGCAACCAAAAGGCTACTGCAATAGACTTGATATGAAGAAATGAAGGCCCTAGGGTGGTGGCTGTGTAACTGGAGGCATAAGAATAGAAAGGAAAAAAAGGAACTATGCTATGAAGGTAAAATTACAAGAATGAGCAATTGAATATGTAGAGTGGAAGAATAGAGACAAGGATGACATCAAGGTTGCAAGAGTGGATGACTGGGAGAATAGTGGTACCCTGAAGGGGTAGAAGAAAACCACAGAGGTCATTTAGTCCAAACATCTTATTTTGCAGTTGAGGAAACTGAGGACTAAGGAAGTCAACTGACTTGTCCAAGGTCATAGGGGGTAGTAAATCTTAATACTGGAATTCAAATCCTGCAACTCCAAATCCAGTGCTCTTTTCACTATACTATGAAGTCTGAGGAAGTACTTTATGAGGATGATAGTCTACCTCAGTTCGTGCTTGTAAATTGGCAAATACCTATGAAATGTCACTTCAAAAGTATATATAAAAAAACTAAAACATGAAAGCTTGTAAAGCACTCTGGGTCATATAAATAAATAGTAACAACTTAAAACTATGGCAAAAATCTCATTAATTACTAATTTGGGATAACTCAGGCAGTAGCGAGGATTTAATTTACTTTTTCCCAATAATAAGCACATTATTATATTTACTTGCATAAATTCCCCTGATATTTTTATTGTAAAAAGAACAGGGAGGGAAGCAGTGGAAAGCAGAAAGGAAGAAGGTTTACAGCTGAGGATAATATAAAAATCTGATATTAACAAAGGCATTCTGGAATCTGCCAATAAGCTACCTTCATGGTCCTTTATGAAACTATTTTCATCCTTGTTTGCTAAAGGATATAATTTTTCTTTCTCCCAATAAAGTACTCTTATCAAAATTACTCACTCTCAAGCTATGAAATGATCCCAGATTTTTGTAAGGAGAAAATAGAACTTCCACAGCTTCTACTACTGTGGTTCTTAAGTTCCATAGCATGTTAGTTATGATACTATGATATTTGTAATTCTGTTTTCTCTAGAATCTAGGAAGAGATAATTATATTTTCATAATATGGTCTTAGGGATAAAGGAGTACTGTTACAGCCAATGGCACTGTTTGTCATCAGTCATGTCAGGTTTAAAAGGGTTATGATTAGCAGTAGCCATTTCAAATAAGCAAAATTTTTTTTAAAAAAATTGGTGTGCTGAGGTGGAGGTCATGGATTACTGTGGAGATTTTTTTAAAAATATAAATATGGGAGCAGCAAGGTGGCACAGTGGATACAGCATCAGCCCTGGAGTAAGGAGTACTTGAGTTCAAATCCGGCCTCAGACACTTAATAATTACTTAGCTGTGTGGCCTTGGACAAGCCACTTAACCCCATTGCCTTGCAAAAAACTAAAAATTTTTTTTAATTTTAAAAAAATAAATAAAAATATAAATAGTCCATAACAGGACTATGTTGGTCCAAATAAGGGGTGAAAGGGGAATTCAAATTATATAGTAACTCTCGCACTATTTAGTTACAAATATCTAGAAAAAAGAATTTGTCATAATAACTTTATCAGAGAAATTAAAGACAACTCATGCACAAAATTTATTTATCTAAAGCCAAATTTGTTGGGACAAAATTTGCAATTGACCAGTTTGGAATATTATGGCAGGATGGAGGGAACACAATTGCTCATTTGGACCCAGGAGACTTGAAATTAGGATGTGTTCTACTAGGCTTGTGGTGTCTCTGGTTTTTGCTGATCCCATTGATACAAATGCCAAAGGTTAGGTTGAGAAAGAAGTATGCCAAGAGTATAAATTTTGTCCTTTTTTTAGAAACAGAAAGGTATTTTACTTCCTTAAACATCAATTTTTCCTACTTCCATTTTTCATAGTAGGTGGGATTTATGAGGTCAGAGGCCAGATGAATTTTAACTATACAACAATCCTTGATCCTACATCTTTGAAGAGGTACTGCCTACTTCAGATAATTAATACAAGAAATTGTGGGTTTTACCAACATTGGGAAGCAGAAAAAGATTACATCAACTGTATAAATTGAGGAAATTCAGAGTAAATGATGACCAAGAAAACTACTTAGATATTTTTAAACATTACCATAATACAAATACATATGCATGTGTATGAATGTAAATATAATATATACTCACATATAAAATATCATTTTCAAATAATAAAGTATATATATACATATATATGTATATATATATATATATATGAGTAGCCAAGAAATTCATTCATTATTGAATAAGGAACTTTCTTTTATTAATTGCTGATAAAATATATTTCTAAACCAGAGGTTTTTACTCTTAACCTTTTTTGGATCATGGATCCATTCTTCAGTCTGGTGAGAGCTATGGATCACTTCTCATAATAGTGTTTTAAAATTAATAAAATAAATTAAACAAAATTAAAAATTAAATCAAAGGTTAATGAAAATAAAGATAAAACCTTTTTTTAATTATCCATTTGTGAACCCTCTTCAGAGTGGACCACAACTTTAGAACCCTTGATATGAAGAAGGAAAAAAAACCTTATAGACTCATTTGCTTCATAATTTATATTAGGTTAGTTTCACACACAGAAAAGACTCTAACTCTTGAAGCAAACAAATGCATTCTTAGACTGAGGAAAGGGGAGGAAGTGAGGAGCATGGGACTACTTTTGTATCACTCATTGGGAGAATAAAAAGAAAAAACTTTGTAAAATAAATATATATATATATATATATATATATATATATATATATATATATATATGTGTGTGTGTGTGTATATTCTATATGACCCAAAATTGTTAGTGCAGGGTAACTTTTTAAAAGTTCAAAATTGTATACATGTATTATATATTATATTTTTACAAATATCAGTCATATACTTTTTTACATAATGAAACATGTATGATATGCATATATATAAATATGAAATGTGATAATGGTGCTACTTATATCTATCTATTCAGTCACATATAATCACAAATATTTACTTGTTGAATGTGAATTGTAATCAAAACAAATTTTTCTTAATTATGAAAGATTAGTTTGGGCAAAAATGATGATAAATTTATCTTTGAATATGGCTAACTGGCCATTGGGTTAGTGAAATGTTACAATATAGATCCAGCTCAGGATATCTTTATATTTGGATAATACAATGAGATCTTGAAGCCATAAATGACTTCCAACTTGTACAATGCTAATCAAATTTCACAATGCTATACTCTGTATTTCTAAAGGAAATTTTAATAGATGCTTATACAATTGTTATTAGCATTCATAGTGTGCTAATCAAATAAGACAATGAAATGATAGCAACCATGTCTGGAACATACAATACTATGACTATGAAGAAACCTTTGAACCCATTATATTCAACTTATAATTTTTATTTTTCAACACATTGAACTAGAAAAAATAAATTATATTTCTGCCTTACAAAAGTTTATCTTTCTTGAATTCCTACAGATTTGCCAAAAGGCCTGCTTTACCAAAGGTATTACAATATGAAGACTTTTTTTTTAAAAAAAAGCAAGATATTGATTCATAAGCATTCATAGCTTTAAGCAAACAAAAACTAAAATGACTTGTTCATTATTATGACGAAAGGATTTTAATTTGTTGAGAGGAAGTTATTTATTGATCTTTAATACTCGCAGTGAATTTCAAAGGTCATCTACTTCAACCCCTTATTTCACAAATCAGAAAACTGAGGCTCAGACCAATTAAATAATTAGGTGACCAAGATTACATAGGTAGAAAGTGGCAAAGTCAAGATTTAAATTGTGGTCCTCTAGCTTCAAAAGTAGTATTTTTTTCTATATCTATTTCATTGTTAAGCTACTTTATTTGTTTTGTATTGTTCAATAGAAAAGGTAATTCTTTTATTGATATGTGGTTAGCATGTAACCAGGGTAACCCAGCAAGGTTGTAGAGGAAGAAAAAAGCATTTAGTACTACTTTCTAAATGATGCTACCATATCAAACATATGAAAAAAATAGCAACATAATAATGATGGTCAATCATAAACTCTTTTCATTTCATTTCTCACTTTGCCTTATTCCTTCTAAACACCTTTTTTTTAATATTTCTCCAATTACATGTTAAAACAATTTTTAGCATTTTCCTAAAGTTTTGAGTTTCAAATTTTATCCCTATTTCCTTCCTGTACCCCCTCCCTGAGATGGTAAGCAATCTGATATAGGTCATTATACATATTAAATCAAGTAAAATATTTCCATACTAATTATTTTAAATAATAATACTCAGAAGAGAAAGGTAGATAAACAGACAGGTAGATAGAAAGAAAGTTTGCATTCTGATAGTATCAGTCTTTCTCTGGAGGATGATAGCATGTTTCATCATGAGTTCTTTGGGTTAGTTTTGTATCATATTTCTGAGAATAGCCAAGTCACAACTCTTCATCAAAAAACATCACAGGTATTATGTACAAGGTTTTTCTGGTTCTGCTCACTTCATTTTGCATCAGTTTATGTAAGTCTTTCCAAGTTTTTCTGAACTCATCCTGCTTTGTCATTTCTTATAGAACAATAATATTTCATTACAATTATAGACCATTACTTGTTCATTCGTTCCCCAACTGATAGGCATCCTCTCAATTTCCAATTCTTAGCACCACAAAAATGAGCTGTTATAAATATTTTTATACAAGTAGGGCCTTTTCCTTTTAAAAAAAAATCTCTTTGGGGCATAGACCTAGCAGTGGTATTACTACATCAAAGGTTATGCACTGTTTTATAGCCCTTTGAACATAGTTCTAAATTGCTCTCCAGAATAGTTAAATTAATTCACAACTCCACAAACAGTGCATTAGTGTTCTGGTTTTCCTCATCCCCTCCAACATTTTTCATTTTTCTTTTTTGTTATATTAACCAATCTGATAGGTGTGAAGTGTACCTCAGAGTTTAAATGCCTATTCTTAATCCTTACCATGACCTCCAATTCCTCCAGCACTCAGTACTTTCCCAAGTCATTGTCCTTGCTTTACCTAGACTTCCCTCACTTCCCAATGTCAACCCCCTAGTGAAACCCTTGTATCTTTGTCCTATTACTACTCATATCCCAATCCTGGATTATTACTACCATCTACCTTCTCATGTGCTACTAAACAAAGCTGGAAAATGTTATAAAATTCTCATTACTGGTATGCCAAAAATTTGTTAGCTAATTTCAACTAGGCCTCAGTACATAAAGGCAATACTTTTATTACATCCTAACTGGTTCACTATTCCACTCATCACTGTGGCTATTATAAACCTTCTCTCCTAAAGTCTTCCATGGCACTCTCTCTAACCCCATCCCTCAACTGGGGACCTTACCATATACTTTACCAAGAAAATTGGGGTCATTCTTTGAGAGCTCCTTTTCATCTCCTATCTCTGAGACTACCCTCAAATATCTCCTTCTTCCCTCATACCTCTGGTGATGAGTTAGCTCATCTGCTTGCCTCAGTTACCTCTACATGAACTTTTGAAGCCATCTCCTCCCATCTAAGCCTCCTCCATCCTTAAAAAATATTCACTGGATCATATCATTCTCACTAGTTATCATACTGTATCTTTTGGCCCAAATTAGTCAGACCTTATCCTTTCTTCCTCTCTCTCTCTCTCTTCAGCGTTTGACATTGTTGAACACCTTCTCTTCCTGCATATTCTTTCTGCTTTGCATATTTTTGACACTCACTTCTCTCTCTTGCTTCTTCTACCTTTCTGACTGGACCTTTTCAGTTTCCTTTATTGGCTCATCATTCATGTCTTGTCCACTTAACTATGAGTGTTCCTCAAGTCACTATCCTGGCTCCTCTTTTCTTTTCTCTTTACTCCCCCTTGGTTACTTAAATTACTATAATTTGGTTATTATCTCTATATAGATGACTTCTATATCTATATATCCAGCCCTAGTCTCTCCTGAGCTCCCTAATGCATCAAAAACTTCCTATTGGACATTCAGAACTAGATATCCTATAAGCATCTCAAATTCTACAATTTCAAAATAAAACTCATCTTTCCCCAAAACCCACCCCCCTTAAAAACTTTCCACAGGAGTAGAACTAAGATGGAAGAGTAAAAGTAAGAACTTGCCTGAGTCCTCCCCTTAACCATTGCAAATATCTTTAAATAATGACTCTAAGCAAATTCTGGGGAAGCAGAATTTAAAAAAAAAATGATGGAGTGAAGCAATTTTCCGGCCCAAGACAAGTTGGAAGATTGGTGAGAAGGGTCTGTCGCACTGGGGTGAAAGAGGAGCACAGTTCAGCACTGACCCCAGTAATCCAGGAACAAGCAATGGGGTTACTGGATGGCAGTTTCCAGACTTCTAATCCAATAAATTGCCAAAGAAAATTTGGAAAGTCATTTGGAAAAGTCTGTCTCACCAGGGAGAGAATGGAGCACAGTCCAGCATGATTTTGAAAATCTAGGGACATACAGAAAAGATTGGGAAGAGAAATGAGTGTGATGTGAGAAAAATCTGATCTTCAAAAATGAGACTCAGGTGAAGCATAAAAAGGTAAACAAGAAAGGTAACTCATAAGGGTTTTAATGATGTTGAATTGCTTTTATTGTTGCATGGGAAGATGACACTGATAACTCATGAACTTTTGCATTTACTAGGGCAGTTGGGAGTATCTATAGACATAACACAGATGGAAATGGAATATGAGAGGATAACATCTTTAAAATATTCAGTTAAGGGATGAGAGAGGAATGTACAGGGGGAAAGGGAAAGAGGGAGTTATAATGGGGTAAGCTATTTGACATAAAAGTTTTTGCAATGGAGCAGAAGAGGGTGGGAGTAAGGGAGAAAGATTGAACCTTACTTTCATCCAAATTTTGTCAGAGAGGGAATAACATACATAATCAATTATTTAGAAATCTATAGCCTAAAGGAAATAGGAGGGGAAGGGGATGGAAGATATGGGGGGGGGAGAGACAATAGAAGAGAGGGCAGATTGTGGAGAGGGATAGTCAGAAGCAAAAGAGGGACAGGATTAAAGGAGAGAGAGTACAGGATAGAGTAGGGGGGTGGGAATGGAGAGAAATACAATTAGTAAGAGTAATTGTGAGAAATAAATATTGAAACAAGTTCTTCTGAAAATGGCTTCATTTCTCAAATACTTACAAAATTTTAAAAATAAATTTACAAAAATTTGTAACTGTATAAGTAAAATTTATAAAATATAAAAGCTACTCACCAATTGATAAATGATCAGAAGATATGAAAAGTTTTCAGATGAGATGTTCAATGCTATCTATGGCTATATTTTTTAAAATGTCCTAACTCACTACTGAATGCTATCTATGGCTATATTTTAAAAACGTTCTAACTCACTACTGAGAAATACAAATTAGAACAATTCTGTGATACTTCTTATTCCTATCAGATTGATTAAAAGGACAGAAAGGAAAAATGACAAATGTTGGAGGGACTGCAGGGAAAATGAGACATTAATGCACTGTTAGAGGAACTCATGTATATACTTTGACCTATTTGACCTATACAGACTATTCAGTCTGTATTCCAGAAGAGATGAAAAATAGGAAGGAAAAGGATCTATTTATATAAGAATATTAAGAACAGCTCTTTTCTGGAGTCAAGGAATTGAAAATTGAGGGGATGCCCACAGTTGGGGAATGACTGAACAAATTGTGTTAAGTGATTGTGATGGAATGTGGTTATAAGAAATGATGAGCAGGATGTTCTCAGTAAAATCTGTAAAGACTTAGATGAGCCAATATAATGAATAATGTACTGTATACAAAGTAACTGCAATACCATAGGATGATTAGCTATGAATGACTTAATTTTTCTCAGTAATACTGCAGCCCAAGACAACTCTGAAGGACTTATGATAATGAATGCTACCGTAGAGATAGAGGGAATCTCAGAGCATGACTATAATGGAAATGTTTTGCATGACTACACATTTTGAACCTATATCATAACTTGCTTTCTCAATGCTGAGGTGGGGGGCAGAGTGAAAGAAGGAAGAGAATTCAGAATTCAATTTTTTTTAAAAAATGAATCTTATAACTTGTTTTTACTTGTATCTAGGAAAAAATAAAATAAAAATAAAAACTTTACATAATCCTGGTCACCTGTATTTTTAGCCTGGGCATTATACTCACCTTCATACAATTGGTCATTATGTATATTCAGTCTTGTTATTTCTTGTTATGAAAACCCCAGTGACAAAGAATTAGAAACTAAGGAGATGCCCATCAATAGGGAAATGACCAAATAATTTATGGTATGTGAGTATAATAACATATATTATTTCTATAAGAAATGATGAGCAGGTGAATTTCAAAAAAAACCTGGAAAGACTAAAATGAACTGATACAGGTTGAAGTGAGTAGAACTAGGGAAAATATTGAATATAGTAACAAAAACACTGTGATGATCAATTATAATAGACTTAGCTCTTCTCAGAAATATAATAATCAAAAACAATTCTAAAAGATTTGTAACCAGAATTCTACAATACGTTGTTTATAAGGAATACATTTGAAGTAGAAAGACAGACACAGGATAAAGGTAAAAGGTTGGAGCAAAATATATTATGCCTCAGCTGAAGTAAAAAAAAAAAAAAAACAAGATCCTGATCTCAGATAAACTAAAAGTAAAAATCAATCTCATTCAAAGGGATAAAGAAGGAAATGACATCTTCTTAAAGGCACCACTGGTAATAAAGCTGTATCATTACTAAATAAGTATGCACCTAGTGGTAGAGCATCCAAATCCCTAGAGGAAAAACTGAGTGAAGTAACAAGGAGACATAGACAGCAAAACTTTAATGATGGGAAACCTAAATCTCACTCTCTCAGAACTAGATAAATCTAACCACAAAATAAACAAGAAGGAAGTTAAGAAGGTGAATGAATCCTTAGAAAACTTAAATATGATAGACCTCTGGAGAAAAATTAATGGGGATAGAAAAGAATATGCCTTTTCTTGGAAGTACATGGCACCTTCACCAAAACTGATCATGTACTAGGGAACAAAAACCTTACATTCAAATGCAAAAAAGGCAGAAATAATAAATATACACTTCTTAGACCATGATACAATAAAAATTACATTTAATAAAGAGTCAGGGAAAGAAAAATCAAGAACTAATTGGAAATTAAATAATTTCATTTTAAACAATGGGTGGATCAAACAGAAAATGATGGAAATAATTTATAGTTATATCCAAGAAAATGATACTAATGAGATATCATATCAAAATTTATGGGATACAGTCAGGGCAGTTTTTGAGGGGAAACTTTACATCTCTAAAAGCCTATATAAATAAAATAGAGAAAGAGGAGATCAATGAATTTGCATATGCAACTAAAAATAACTAGACAAAGAACAAATGAAACATCCCCAATTAAATACCCAAATTAGAAATTCTGAAAATCAAGGGAGAGATCAATAAAATGGAAGACAAGAAAACCATTGATCTCATGAATAAAACTAAGATTTGGTTTTATGAAAAAACCAATGGAGTAGTCAAACTTTTGGTTAATCTGATTTTAAAAAAGAAAGAAGATAATCAAATTACCAGTATCAAAAATGGAAAGGGTGAACTGATCACCAATGATGAGGAAATTGAAGAGATAATTTGGAGTTATTTTGCTGAACTGTATGCTAATAAATTGGATAACAAGTGAAATGAAGGACTATTTGCATAAAAATGCAAACTGTCCAGTTTAACAGAAGAGGAAATAAAGTACTTAAATAACCCATTTCAGAAAAAGAAATTAAAGAAACTATCAATAAACTGTCTAAGAAAAAAAGTCTCCAGGTCCAGATGGATTTGCAAGTGAATTCTACAAAATATTTAAAGAACAATTAATTTCTATTCTACATTAACTATTTTCAAAAATAGAAGAAGAAATTCTGCCAAACTCCTTTTATGACACCCACATAGCACTGATACCCAAACCAGGAAGAATCAAAGCAGACAAAGAAAATTATAAATCAATCTCCTTAATGAATATTGATGTGAAAATCTTAAAGAAAATTTTAGCAATGAGACTATAGCAAATTATTACTAGGATAATATGTCATGATCAGGTAGGATTTATACCAGGTAGGCAGGGATGGTTCAATTTTCCTAATGGAAAACACTCAATGTAATTAAACATATCAATAATAAAACCAACAGAAATCATATGATTATCTCAAAAGATGCTGAAAAATCCTTTGATTAAATACCACATCCATTCCTATTAAAAACACTAGAAAGTTTATGAATACATGGGGTTTTTCCTTAAAATAATAAATAGTTTTTTTCTAAAACCATCAACAACTACTATATATAATGGGAATAAACTTGGAGCATTTCCAATAAAATCAGGGGTGAAACAAGAATGCCCATTATCACCTTTACTATTCAATATAGTATTAGAAATGCTAGCTGTGGCAATAGAAGAAAAAGAAATTGAAGGAATGAGAATTGGCAATGAAAAAGCAAATCTTTCACTCTTTGCAGATGATATGATGGTATACTTTGAGAACCTGAGAAAATCGTGTAAAAAACTTCCTTAATACAATTAACAAATTCAGCAAAGTAGCAGGATATAAAATAAACTCACATAAATCATCAGCATTTCTATTTATATAACAACAAAACCCAAGAGCAAGAAATAGAAAGAGAAAATCCATTTAAAATAACTATAGACAACATTAAATACTTGGGAATCTACCTCCCAAGACAAAACCCCAAAACTGTATGAATACAATTATAAAGCACTTATTACCCAAATAATTGGAAAAATGTCAAATTCTCATGATTAGGTCGCTCTAATACAACAAAAATAACAATTCTTTCCAAATTAAATTACTTATTCAGTGCCATACCAAACTACCAAATATCTACTTTACTGAGCTAGAAAAAAATAGTAACAAAATTCATCTGGAGCAACAAAAAGGCAAGAATAGCAAGGGAACTGATGAAAAAAAAATGTAAAGGAAAATGGTCTAGCTTTACCAGATCTAAAGCTATACTATAAAGCAGCAGGCATCAAAACTGCCTGGTACTGCTTAAGAAATAGAGTAATGGTTGGTGGAGCTGTGAACTCATCCAACCCTTCTGGAGAGCTATTTGGAACTATGCCCAAAGGGCAACAAAAATGTGCATACCCTTTGACCCAGCAATACCACTACTGGGTCTATACCCTGAAGAGATGAGGGAAAAGGGTAAAAACATTACTTGTACAAAAATATTTATAGCAGCCCTGTTTGTGGTGGCAAAGAATTGGAAATCCAGTAAATGTCCTTCAATTGGGGAATGGTTTAGCAAACTGTGGTATATGTATGTCATGGAACACTATTGTTCTATTAGAAACCAGGAGGGACGGGATTTCAGGGAAACCTGGAGGGATTTGCATGAACTGATGCTGAGTGAGATGAGCAGAACCAGAAAAACACTGTACACCCTAACAGCAACATGGGAGTGATGTTCAACCTTGAAGGACTTGCTCATTCCATCAGTGCAACAATTGGGAACAATTTTGGGCTGTCTGCAAAGGAGAGTACCATCTGTATCCAGATAAGGAGCTGTGGAGTTTGAACAAAGTGCAAGGACTATTCCCTTTAATTTAAAAAAAAAAAAACAGATAGCTTATTGTCTGATCTTGTTACCTCTTAGACTTCTCTTTAAGGATGTGATTTCTCTCTCATCACACCCAATTTGGATCAAGGTACAACATGGAAACAAAGTAAAGACTGACAGAGTGCTTTCTGTGGGGGGGGAGGGAAACAAGATTGGGAAAAAATGTAAAACTCAAATAATATCTTTAATAAAAATAAATTTAAATTAAAAAAAGAAAAAGAAATAGAATAATGGATTAGTGGATTAGGATAGGTTCAAAGAAACTTCAGTAAATGACCAAAGCAATCTACCATTTGACAACTCTAAAGATATCAGCTTCTGGGATAAGAAATCACTATTTGACAAAAATTGTTGGGGAAAACTGGAAAATAGTATGGCAAAAACTAAGCATAGATCCACATCTCACACCCTATACCAAAATAAGGTCAAAATGGTTACAAGATTTAGACTCAAAGAGCAATACCATACATAAATTAATAGACCAAAAAATTATCTATCTGATCTATGGAAAGGGGATAAATTTATAACCAAACAAGAATTAGAGTACATTATAAACTGTAAAATGAATGATTTTGACTATATTAAATTAAAAAGTTTGAGCACTAATAAAATCAATTCTTCCAAAATTAGAAGGAAACCAGAAAGCTGAAAACAATCTTCACAACTAGAATTTCTGATAAAATATATAGAGAATTACATCAAATTCATAAGGTTACAAGTCACTCCTCAATTGATACATGGTCAAAGGATATGAATAGATAGTTTTCAAATGAAGAAATTAAAGCTATATATAATCATATGAAAAAGTGCTCCAAATCATTATTGAACAGAGAAATGCAAATTCAAAGAACAATGCAGTATCACTTAACACCTATCTAATTAGCCAAGATGAGAAAAAGGGGAAATGATCAATGTTGGAAAGGTTGTGGGAAGATTGGGGCACATTGATGGTAGTGCTGTAAATGGATCCAACATTCTGGAGAGCAAAATGGAACGATGTCCAAACTATGTCCAGCAATTCCAATTCTAGGTCTACATTCAGGAGATATCATAAAAAATGGGAAAAGTCCCACATATTCCAAAATATTCATAGCAGCTCTTTTTGAAGTGGTAAAGAATTGGGAATTGAGGAGATGCCCATCAATTTGGGAATGGCTAAACAAGTTATGGTACTTGAGCTCTATGGAATATTATTGTTCTATAAGAAACCATAAATGGTCAGACTCTAGAGAAACATGGAATGACTTACAGGATCTGATGCTGAGTGAAGGGAGCAGAACCAAGAGAACAATGTACACATCAACAACAACATTGCGGGATGAATAACTCTGATGGAAGCAACTCCCCTTGGCTGTCCAAAGAGCTAGGACAATTATATTAGACTGGCTATGAACAATGCTATCCCCATCCAGAGGAAGAAAAAGAAAACAAAAGAAAACAAAAAAAAAACCCTTCAGAATCTGATGAACACTTTATAAAAATTATTTCATGCATCTCTCCTTAATCCTAATTCCTCATACTAAAAATTACTAATCTGTAAACATGTTTATCAAAAATATGAATGTACAATGTTAACTGGGCTGTTCACTGATGATGGGACAGGAGTAGGAAGGGAAGATGGAAGAAAATTTTATAACTTAAAAATATACATGTGCATATGTATGAAACATATAAATAAATAAATAAATAAATAAATAAATAAATGAGATAAGTAAGATAAATGAATGAATGAATGAATAATTAAAAAAAAAAAGACTTCTGATGGAAAATGCTATCTACATCCAGAGGAAAAAACTCTGGAGTCTAAATTTAGACCAAAGCATATTATTTTCATTTTTTTTAATGTCATGTCTTTTTTCTTTTCTAGTGTTTTCCCCTTTTGTTTTGATTCTTCTTTCAGAACATGAGTATTATGGAAATATGTTAAACATGATTGCATATGTATAACATATGTATATGTACTTGTCATAGGGAGGAGAAATAGACCAGAGGGAGACAAAAAAAATGTGGAATTCAAAAGCATATAAAAAAGATAAATATTGAAAACTACCTTTGCATGTAATTGGGAAAAAAATAAAATAACATAAAAAAAATTATGAAACCTGAATGCAGATTAAAGTATGGAATTTTCACTTTAAAATTTTTTTCATGGCTTTTCTTTTTGTTCTGATCTTCTTTCCCAGCATGACTAATATGGGAATATGTGTAACATGATTGTACATTTATAACCTATATCAGATTACTTGCTATCCAAGAGTGGGAGAAAGAAAGGGTAAAAGGGAGAGAACTTTGCAAGTATGAATGTAGAGGAGGCACAGCCAAGATGGTGACAGGAGAAGAGCCTCTCTTAGGTGCTCTCTCTCTATATAATATTTCAAAATTTATAAAATAAAGACTCTAACTAAATTTTCGAGAGACAGAACCCACAGAGGGATCCAATGAGGCAATTCTCTAACCCAAGGTAACCTGGAAAATAGCGGAAAAGCTGTGGCCCACCAGAGTGAAGGAACTTCAGCTTCCAGGAGGCATCCCCAGGGTGCCTGGGAGCCACAACTCAAGGCAGCAGGGGCAGTTTCCTGACCTACTTCCCAAGGAGCACCGGGCACAACTTGGAAGATCAGAGGCCTCTGGCCTCAGCCAGAGCAAGTGGTGAAGCCCAGCCCTCAAGGCACTCAGTGAGCACCATGGCTGCCACAGCACAGATCCAGGAAACAGAAGCAGGCAGAGCTGATAAGCAGGGCCCCCCAGGAAACTGAGCCTTAAGTGCTCAGTATACCTAAATTAGGGGAATGGAGAGAGACTTCCGAGGTCTGTCCTCTGGAACAGGACTCTGGGGCTCTGACCACAATCAGATCCTGAACACAGTCTAGGCCCCCCCCATAGAACAGCAGGGGGCCCCCTCCACCTCAGCACCGTAGCAGAGGGGTGCTTTTGTGGTCATTCACAGACTAGGAGGGAAGACAGAGCTTCACACATGGAGATCCTTGGGGGAGGGGGCAATAATACTCAAAAGCTCAGGAAGCAATTCAAAACCAGACCCAGGCTGGGGAAATGAGTAAACAGAGAAAAAAGAGGAACACCATTGAGAAATACATTGTCTATGATCCCAAGAAGGATCAAAATACTCAGTCTGAAGATGAGGAAGTACAAGCTCCTGCAAGAAAAACAGAAGTTGGGTTCAGGCTATGACAGAGCTCAAAAAAGATTTTGAAAATCAAGTGAAGGAGAAAGAAGAAAAATTGGGAAAAGAAATGAGAGAGATGCAGGAAAAACATGTAAAAGAAGTCAGCAGCTTAGTCAAGGAGATCCAAAAGAATGCTGAAGAAAATAACATGTTAAAAACCAGCATAGGTCAAATGGATAAAACAGTTCAAAAAGTTATTGAAGACGAGAATGCTTTAAAAAGCAGAATTGGTCAGATGTAAAAAGAGATAAGAAAGCTCTCTGAGGAAAACAAATCCTTCAGAAGTAGAATGGAACTAAAGGAAGCTGCTGACTTTACAAGAAGTCAAGATACAATACTTCAAAACCAAAAGAATAAAAAATTAGAAGAAAATATGAAACATCTCATTGAAAAAACAATTGATCTGGAAAACAGATTCAGGAAAGATAATTTAAAAATTATTGGGATACCTGAAAGTCATGATCAGGAAAAGAGGCTTGACATCATTTTTAAAGAATCACTACAGGAAAATTGCCCAGATATCCTAGAAGCAGAGGGCAAAATAGAAATTGAGAGAAAATCCACTGATCTCCTCTGGAAAGAGATCCAAAAAAAAAACCAACCCCCAGGAATATTATAGCCATTCCAGGACTCCCAAGTCAAAGAGAAAATGTTACAAACAGCCAGAAGGACACAATTCAAATATTGCAGAGCTGCAGTCAGGATCACACAGGACTTAGCAGCAACTACATCAAGAGCTCACAGGGCTTGGAATATAATATTCTAGAAGACAAAAGAGCTCAGAATGCAACTGATAATAAACTAACCAGCAAAACTGAACATCCTCTTCCAAGGGAAAAAAGATGGACTTTCAATGAACCAGGGGAATTTCAAATGTTCCTGTTAAAATGGCCAGAGTTGAACAGAAAGTTTGATCTTCAAATACAGGACTCAGGTGAAGCATAGAGAGTGGAGGAGAAGGGGAAAATATGAGGGACTTAATGATGATGAACTACATGTATTTCTGCATAGAAAAATGATGCTGATGATACTCATATGAACCTTCTTATTTAATAGAGCAGGTAGAAGGAGCTTTTATAGATGAAGCACAGGAGAGAGCTGAATTGGAAGATATATTATATTGTAAAAATGGAGTCAATGGTTGAAAGGGAAATGTAATGGAAGTAAGAGAAAGGAGAGGTGGAATAGGCTAAGATATTTCATATAATAAGATGTTTTATTACAATGAGCTATTGCAATGATATGGAAGGGGGGAAGGTGAGGAGGAATGAGGGAACCTCCGCTCTCATCAGAGGTGGCTTGGAGAGGAAACAGCATACATACTCAATGGAGTATGGACATCTAGAGTAAGAAGGAGAGAAGGGGGATAGGCAGAAGGGGGGGATGTGAGTGATGGAGGAAAAGGTGGACCATAGGGGAGAGTGGTCAGATATAACACATTTTCTTTTTCACTTCTTGCAAGGGTCTGGAATTGGATGGCCTGTCCACAACCACAGGGCCAGGTAGTAGCTGAGCCTTAGGGGTGGTATGTGGGCCGGTAATCAGTCTGCTGTGCCACTCAGCTACCCTACAGCACATTTAAGAAGAGGGACAGAGTGAAAGGAGAGAGAAAATATAGTGTATAGTGGGGAAGAATGAATAGAGGGAGTTGTGATCACCAATGGCATCAGTGGAAAAATATGGGAGTAGCTTTTGTGATGGACTTATCCTAAAGAATGTGATCCACCCATAACAGAACTGGTGGTGTTGGAACACAGGCTGAACCATATTTTTCATTATTATTATTATTATTATTATTATTATTATTATTATTATTAGGGGGCGTTGCAGGGCAGATGGGGTTGGATGGTTTGCCCAGGGCCACACAGCTGGGTGATTGTTGGGTGTCTGGGGTCAGATTTGAACCCAGGTGCTCCTGACTACAGGGCCAGTGCTCTGTCCACTGTGTCACCTGGCCACACTCATTATTATTGTTATTATTATTATTTTATTTTGGGGGGTTTTTGGTTTTTGCAGGCAATGGGGTTGGGGTGACTTGCCCAGGGTCACACAGCTGGGTGATTGTTGGGTGTCTGGGGCCATATTTGAGCTCAGGTGCTCCTGGCTCCCAGGCCAGTGCTCTGTCTACTGTGCCACCTAGCTGCCCCTGTTATTGTTTTTTTATTTTAATTTTAATTTTTTTCCTCTTTCCTTTACTTTATTGCTCATGAGGGTCTATATTTGGGGGGGGAGGGTATTATGTTTATTCTTAAACAAGAATATTTTAGTAATGTATAAAAACATCATTTGTACAAAAATAAAATAAATTTAATAAAAAAAAAAAGAATGAATGTAGAAAACTGTCTTATAAATAATTGGAAAAATAAATACATTTTTAGGTGGTTTTTTTTTGCAAGGCAAACGGGGTTAATTGACTTGCCCAAGGCCACATGGCTAGGTAATTATCAAGTGTCTGAAACCAGATTTGAACCCAGGTACTCCTGCCTCCAGGGCCAGTGCTTTATCCACTACGTCACCTAGCCACTCCTAAATAAATACATTTTTAATGAAAAAATTTTGTAAAACCAAGTTTTTTATTTCTAAATCCACTGTATATCTCAAATCTCCTAATCACATGACACCATCTAACTTAGCCATTCATCTCTCATTTCAATTATTATAATAGCATCCTAATTTTCCTCCCTGCCTTATCTTTCCTATTCCCACTCCTCCCACTAATCAAGCATAAGTCTCACCATCTCTATTCAATAAATTCTTGTATTTAATCCCTTTTAACTATAGATGTTTTAATAATTTTTGTTTTTGTGTGATCAATATTCGATTAATTCATGGAAAATTGTTCTTTTCCATTCCTATTTACTTCATAGGGAGTTTATTATTGTGGGATACTTTATTTATGATGGTTATCCTGGTTTTTTTAAGGTGATATGATGACACTGTCTCTGCTCAGCTGTTTTTGATTAGCAATTAGTAACTTGCTAACAATTCAAGATCCTCAACATAAGTCCAAAGAATGAGCATTTAACAGCAGAGTTCTATTTAATTAAATCTAATCACCCACCTTTTTTACTCTTCCTTCTGAGAGTGAGGTTATATCCTTTTACTTCCATGACCCCCATATTCTTTGTCCAAACAAACTTCTGTAGGAAAATATGAAGAGGAAAAAAGATTACTGTCAGTTAAGTGGATCTGGAAATAAGTTATACAAGAGATGGGATGTAAGTCTGGCTTGCTGAAAGAGAAGGATTTCATAAATGAGAAAGAAGTTCATTCAGCATATGAATGATGGCTTTTGTGAATGCCAAAAGACAGGAGAGTGCTGCATCAGATGAGGAAATGCTAGTGGTACATTTTATCTCAAACACAGAGTGGGTGAAAAAGTATAATAAGAAATAAGACTGGAAAGGTAGATTTGAATAAGAATATGGAAGCTTTTAAAAGTCAAGCTAAGAAGTTTGTATTTTAAGGAAAAAACAAGTGTCTACTGAAAGATTTTTGAACACAGAAATAATATGATTAGTCCTTTGCATAAGGAAGATTATTTTGGCAATTGTAAGAATGATAGATTAGAAAAAGGAGATATTAGAGATATCCTTCCTTATATGAAGATATTTACCACAGAGTAATGATGATAATTAATTTAAATCTTTCTGAGAGGGAAAAAATCAATGAATGGGGGGTGGGGAGAGCCAATTCAGAAACAAAGAATGTTACAACTGAAAGAGACCTTAGAAATGATCTGTTTTGAACCACTCATGATATGGTCCTTAAGGTACTGGATATGAAGTCAGGAAAACCTGCATTTGAAACCTTGGCTATGTGACACTGGGAAACTCATTTATCCCCAGTTTTGTCAGCAGTGAAATGAAGATAATAATAATAAGTAATTCAAATATTTCTTTCAATCAAATGAGATAATGGCATTAGCTACATGGCATGGTATATGGCTCCAGGCCCTGGACCAGGAAGCAGTGAGACCTGAATTCAAATGTCAGATTTAGATACTTTGCTAGCTGTGTGACCCTGGACATGTCACTTAACTTCTCAGTTTCTTCAATAATAACAGCAGCTACTTCATGAATTATAGTGAAAATTAAACAAAATAATACTGTAAAACTCTTTACATTGTTTTGGCATTTAGTAGATGCTAATTAAAATTTTGTTCCCTTCCTCTCTCAAATAACTTTGCAAACCTTGAAGCAATACATAAATGTCAAATATATATTATATATATATATATATTTAAATGTTTATGTATGAGGAAACTAAAGTACAGAAAAAAATAGTGACAAGTTCATTTATTTATTTTATTTGTTTATTTATTTATTTGTTTTAAGTTTTTGCAAGGCAAATGGGGTTAAGTGGCTTGCCAAGGCCACACAGCTAGGTAATTATTAAGTGTCTGAGACAGAATTTGAACTCAGGTACTCCTGACTCCAGGGCTGGTGCTTTATCCACTGTGCCACCTAGTTGCCCTGACAAGTTCATTTATTGTCAGCAATTCATTTCTTTCCTTGGAGTATTTGATTGTATAATCATTTGTACTCTTTTCTTTTTGAAAATATTAAAAACATTAACCTTAATTTCTACAATATAATTTTCTTTTAAAATTTTCTCTACTTTTCCTATTTGTTAATTGAAACGGTGCATATATGCTCTCTTTAATTTAATCTTAATGCATTTTGTTTTTTAGTTTTTGCAAGGTAATAGGATAAAGTGACTTGGCCTAAATCACACAGTTGAGTAAGTATTAAGTCTGAGGTCACATTTGAACTCAGGTCCTCCTGACTTCAGGACTAGTGGATACATTTTCAAAAGACAAAGATTTTCCTAGTAGAGAGAGTTCACCAATGTAAGCAGTTAATTTTCTGAATAAAATTCTGAAACTTTAAACTAATACATACAAATAAGCATATAGTAACTGTCCAAAACAGTCTCTGAATTTCCACCCAATTTTGAAGAGAATGAATAAGACAAAATTATAGTTTCCCCATAAGTTCTGATGTTTCCATTCTTCCTCTAATCTATAAATCATCAAACATTAGGTGCCAATTTTGTGCCAGATACCGTGCAACAAAAATAAATAGAAACTTTCTTTCAAGAAGTTTATATCCTACCATGGAAGTAAGAATTGTCTTAAATATTCTTCATGATACAACCCATTAAGTTTTAGCATTTAAATTTAGAAATTTCCTAAATTGTCAGTCATATATCCTGCTAAACAGTAATAATTATGAACATTACTTTTTCTCATAACAATAACAATTTCTTTCAAATATAACCAATCACTTTTAAAAGCAATGTAGAACCTAAATTTCTTCAGATATTTAAAATATTAACCTTTGGAATCTATAAGTTCACTAATTCATATCAGGATAAATATGCAATGATGAATTTCTTTATATAAAATCACTAGACATTGAGAAATCTTGGTTTCATGGTAATTATTTTTTGATGAGGCAATGGGGTTAAGTGACTTGCCCAAAGTCACACAAGTATCTGAGTCTGAATTTGAACTCAGATTCTCCTGACTCCAGGGCCAGTGCTCTATCCCTTGTACCACCTAGTTACCTTCCTGGTCATTTTTAAGAGTCGCATAAGCTTAAATATCTAGAACTCCTAAAAAATTGCAACCTCCCTTATGCACTCCTGAATGCTAGGAAGAGTTCTATAGAGCTGAGCTCTTATATGTTTCAAATATGCAATGGTCCCAGGCAGGAAATCTAAGTCTTGACCTCCTCTGCTACTGCCACATTTCAACCGGTTCTGAGAAAAGAATGAGGGTGTAGTATAATTTTTGTAGAAATGGCATAGTCTCATTTCATAAGTGAAAAGTTATTATGCAGGGATAGGGTAGCTTGTCATTTCAATAGTCTCTTCAGCTATTTCTCAACTTATGTGTTCTGTCTTTTTTACTAGCTCAATATACTTAACAAACCTAATAAGGAAAAGATTCAAGCAATCTTTTTGTTTGAATTCTACTATTTTCCCTAACTTTTCATGTTAGACTTAATAGTTAGACTTAATATCATAGCAAAGTTTAACTTCTTAGCCAAATGGGTTTCACATCATCAAATATTTTTAATCTGTGACATAATATTTCATTTATTAAAAATTAGTTGCACTTAAGAATAAGAATATTATTAAATACAAAGTCTAGAATCTTCATTATACAAAGTAATGGTATTATTTTTACTGTACTAGTTATTTCCTTTTATAGAGATGGTAAATGTAAGAAAGGTACAATAAAATATTAACCCCACAGAATTACATGTAAATTATTAATGTAGCATATTATCATCACTGATTCTGAATTAGAAAGGACTTTGAAATCCAACCTCTTCATTTTACAGTTAAAGATACTAAAGTCCAGGAAGGTAAAATGACATGTCCAAGGTCACATAGATATGAAGCAATAGAATAGAATCAGGTATTTTTTTTTAATTTTAGAAATTAAGTATGTCACCACAATTCAGAAAATAATTATTAAACTCTTATTATGTCCAAAAAATGTATCAGACACGAAAATTTTAGAAGATGGGTGCTAGGGATGCAAATGGACCCAAAGGAACTCATATTTGGGCATGTAACATATATTAAGATATATATATATACATATATATATATATGAAAGTACATACATATATATATATATGAAAGTACATACAAAATAAATACAAAGTAAATTTGAAAGTGAGGAAACTAGAAGCAGAGGGGGAAAAAATGAACTGAATTTTAAATGAAACTAGAATCCTAACAAGAAATAAAAAAAAAAGTTCATCCTAAACATGGAAGACCGCCTGTCTAAAGTCCTGAGATAGGAGATGAGATAGCATATGTGATGAACAGTAAGAAGTTAACTCTGGCTATATATCAAAATGTGGAAAGAGAAGTAATATATAACAAGACTGGTTCAAGTTGCTAAGGACTTTAAAAGCAAATAGAATTTTATATTTCAATCAATCAACAAATATTTATTATGTGCCTACTATAGATGGGGGATTGTGCTAAGCCCTGGGAATACAAAAAGAGGCAAAAGACAGTCCTTGCCTCCAGGGAGATCATAGTCCAACAGGGGAGACAAGATGCAAATAAAATATACAAAGTAAGGATAAATAAATAGAAAATAAGTAATAGCAGGAAAGTACTGAAATTTAGAGGGCATTAGAAAGGCTTTCTGTGGAAGAAATTTGGGACTTAAAAGAAGTCAGGAAGATCAATAGAGCAGAGGGGAAGAGTAGTCCAGGCACAGAGGACAGCTAAGCAAAATGTCTGGAGCCAAGAAATAAAGTGTCTTGTTCACAGAACAGTTGGGAGCCTGTCATAATAGCTTCCTCATTCCCTCTAAATATTTTCTGAATCTTCAAACATCTTTTTTTTAACCTCAGTTATATTTGGGACTCTTAAGTAGTCCTTTAAATGATGAAGTAGATTCTCAGCATAATCCCTTTGGAGATTATTCAATTTGGGGATTATCTGAATGGTTTTATCATCATAGATATCTTTATTTGAAATTGATCACTTAGTATCAGAAGTACCACCCATGGATACAACACACAAGGCACCCAAAAACATGACTACAGTTCAGGGACAAAGTGAGATCACTGCAACAAGAATTTATAGAAAATATAATGGTTGCAAGGTGATAAAATTAACTGATATCAATATGCCTTGGAGTTTACCAGATGCCCATGTCTACCAACTAGGAGAATTTGCCTTTACTTAAATTTAGAGAAGATAACATAATATGTTATGTTATTTTCTAAGAAGCATTCCTTGTTGATGATGATAGCCTATCTTTCAACATCTCAGCTATTATGGTCAGTTTTCAAATAAGAATACCACAAATCTCCCACATCCTAGAGATTTATTAAGGGATATAGTATACTGGTTAAGTTTTATGATGCAAGGGGAAAGATGTCAGACCATGACTTCTTCCAGCATGACTATTATACTTTTGAGACTAATCTTTAATTGCTAAATTTTTTTCAAGTGTTAGGGATCAAAAGAATACATAATTACCTGTTTTCTGGACTTTTTAGGTAGCTGTCATTTGGTAAGGTTTCCTGCTTCCCCACTTTCCAATCTCAATTTAGACTCCCTAGCATTTTAATTGGTAGAAAACCAGGTTATAATCTGTTGCCTCTACTCCCAAATCCATATTCTGGGTTCGTTGGGTATTATAACTGAAGAGGTGGAAAAGAAAGGAGTTAGCTTCAATCCCTATTTGACCTTACAAGTTTAACGAGCACCTAATAAAAATGTAGGGAAACTTTCATAGCCTAGCCAGCAAGTCACCTATCTAAATACTCAAAACTTTTTGGAAAGGAAAGTCTGGCCAGGAATGTGTTTTTCAGCTCTAAAATTAAAGGATTATGCAGATGGAAAATTCAATAAAAACAACAATATAAGTTAAAATTGTTAAGATATAATTAAGTTTCCATAAAATAAAAGCAAAAGCTTTTATACAATCTTGGGGGGGGGATGTGAAGTATTATTATTTATGGGAGAGAAGCATCATGATTGCAATGAGGACAAAACCCAGATTTGATATCAAAGAAGAGGGATCATTTAGTTCTGTCATTTAGCTCATGTGACCTTGCCAAAAAACTTTACCTCTTTGGATTTCTACTTCCTTGTCTGTAAATTATAATGATGAAGGGACAAGATTCTTTCCAACTCTCAATCTGTGATCTTTAAGTTCCCAGTTAATGACTGAAAACAGCTCAATGCTTCACCTGTGGGATACTTTATTGTAATACTTAGTTTGAAGTATTTATCCCAACCCTCTTTCACACCGGTAAGTTAGATAGCCAGAATATGGTTACTATGTCCCCTCAGGGCTCTAGAATTACTCTGAGGGTTCAGGGATATGTTTGTCAAATGCTATTGGCTCAAAATCACATTCTAGTATATTCTCCCCACAATTATGGATGTAGTCATTAAGTATTTAGTCAGTCAAATTTTGATGGCTTTTAGGAAGTGGTATTTACTAAGATAGTAAAGTAATATTTGGTACAAAACATCCCCCTGGGGTGGCTAGGTGGCATAGTGGATAGAGCACTGGTCTTGGAGTCAGGAGTACCTGGGTTCAAATCCGGTCTCAGACACTTAATAATGACCTAGCTGTGTGGCCTTGGGCAAGCCACTTAACCCCATTTGCCTTGCAAAAACCTAAAAAAAAATCCCCCCAAAGTCTATGATATATTGTGCCACTGATAAAGACAGAGTCCAGGGGAACATAAATCCAGCTTAGAGAGCACACATGACAAAGGGGTAATGATGGCACTTGATTGCTGAAAGTCCTTTTCTCCTTTTTCTAGAATCCTCAAGAAATTCTCCCCTTTCTGGAGACAAGAAATTTATCTTTAGTCATTTGTAGCTTCCTTGATATGTTCCCTATATTCAATCTCTCTTTGATTGCTTATATAGATAGTTGTCAGCTGATTGGGGAATGCCACTCAGATACCAGTGAAAAGATGGGGACCACAAAATTATATGAACTTTTAGAACTTTAAAAATTTCTCCTTTAGGCATGGATGGAGAGAGAAGAACTAGGCCTAGGTCAACACTCAGTCTTTTCTTTTCTCCCCATAGGTTCCTAGTTAAAGGTTTTACTGGATTGTATCCCTGGAATCAATCTTTGAAATTATTCACTCTTTTAGAGTGAAACCAGTGTCTGTATTGCTAGAGATGAATTATTCTCATGTTGTTAAGATAATCAGGGCATCTTCTTACTTTGAGTAGGATGAAACAACTTGGTTGAATAAAATAATCAACTCATCGGTATAATAAGATATATTAAAAAAAACAAGGAATGAATCTCTAATGGTGAACAGGTAATATGGGAGATGACTAAAGATCATTTTTGCAGGGAGACTTCACAACATTCATACCACATAGAAGACTACCTGCTCAAATTGAGAGTAAATCTGATTCTGAAGGAAGGCTTAAGGTGCTTCCTATATAGGAATCATTCCACTGAGGTTCTTTTAAAACAACTTTATATCCCAGGAGGATGTGAATAGTATTAGCCACTAAATAGGACAGGATATTTATTAATAGTATTAGTGGTAGGCACCCCCACCCCAAAAAATTACAGTTTCTAAAAATTATGGAAAACAATAGTATAAATTTTATATATATATATATATTTATATATATATATATATATATATATATATATATATATATATATATATATAAAACATTGTTTCATTTCCCTCCACTAGACCTTCCTGAAATCTTCTGCTGTTCTGGAATTATTCTCTTATAGAATTTAAAAACTAATTGTCAATTAGTTGAGAGCATTTGTTTCAGCTTTTAGTTTTCAATTTTCATTAAATAATCCATATTAGATTTTAATAATGTTCTCAATTTAGCTCATTCAGTAAAAAGTAAAAACCAAAGTCATCACCGACCATTTTTGACCATTAATTATGCTTTAAAAACAGTATTTATTTTAAAAAACTCACATTGATGTTTCCAATGTTTAGTAACTAAAAACATTTTATGTTTCTTTTTATTTATGGTAGAGGAATAACTTATTATTATTGTTCATTACAAATGTCAGAAGTATAGAAGCAGCAATTGAAACACTCAGCAAATAAGAAAATTACAATGTGGTTATTATTGTAGTTCCCACATCAGAAACCCCTAGTATAATGCAAAGTTAAGGTTAAATGCTAACTCATTTCTTTATTATTGAATGCTTCCTATGGTCAAAACACCATGCTAGTTTCTGAGAAAGATGTTATTGTTCAATAGTTAATTCATATTCATATCTGTCACTATTTATCATAGGGTCTGTAGAGTTTTCTTGGCAAAGGTACTGGAGCTATTTGCCATTTCCTTTTCCAGTAGATCAAAACAAACAGCAGTTAAGTGACTTGCCCAGGGTCACATAGCTAATGAGCATCTAAGGTTCTTTTTGAACCCAGGTCCTTTTGACTCCAGGCCCAATGTTCCATCCACTGGTCAACTGTCTACTTCTGTATCTGTATCAATTCTACCAGTATAATAAGATATATTAAAAACCAGGATTGAATCTTTAATGATAGAATTAGAGGGCATGCCCACAAAAAAGCTTACAATAGGGGAGATGTCATGTTCACAAATAATAATAGAATAAATTATCAGCTTTACAGCTCCACAACAGAAGTACAAATAAAGTGCTATAAGAATTCAGTAGAAGGAGAGAGGACTTCTAACTAAGAAATCCAAAGAAAAATTGAATGGAGAAGATAGAATTTAAAATAAGCCTAGAAAAATTGGTAGGTTTTTATAAATCAATGATTAATAAGGGGTGAGTAGCAAGCATTTCAGGTTTGGAGGAACACATTAGGAAAAAAAAAAGGTAGGGCAGTAGGAAAAGTATATTCAAGGAAATTCTGGCTAAAAGGATTTGGGGCCATATCTCTACCTCTGCTTCAATAATTTAATTTAACAAATATTTACAAACTTTAGACCAATTCAGAGCACTGTTAGACATGATACAAAATCTAGAAAAAAAACACAGATCCTGCCCTCATGTAGTGCAGTAAAAAAATAAAATATGTTCTAATAAATCTAGCCTAGAAAGGAAACAAAATATCTTCCTAAATAATTACATTAATATAAACTAATACAGGATAAATATGTTTAGGGAGGTACAAAACTAAGAGCAATGTGAAATCTCAGAGGTAATATTATCAACTAAAAAATAGGGAAATTCTTATTAGAGAAAGGAACATTTGAATACGGCTTTAAAGGATAAGTAGGAATTCAAACTGAGGCAAGTCAGTAAGCATTTATAATTTACTGTGTTTCTGGCAGCATACTAAGCACTAGGGAATATAAGGAGAAACAAAAAGCAGTCCCCCCACCTTTAAGGAACTCACAGTCTAATGGAGGAGACAACATACAAACAAATATGATCAAATAAGATATATTACCGGATAAACTAAAGATAATCAGTAAAAAGATATTAAAATAGCAAGGAGAACACATTAGGTCATACAAAGGTTCAGAAAGGAAAGGAAAGTGTATATTCCTTAGCGGAAGTAGACCAGTATAGCTGGAACATAAAGTGTGAAATGAAGTAATTAATATGAAGCTGCATATGCACATAAAGATAGTGATGATTCAGACTCCCTCCATCTTCAAGTAGATGTTCTGTCTTTTGTCTAAAAACCTTATTTTTTTAATTTAATATTTATTCTCATTTTGTACAATTAATGTTATTTTTACATTAGTAAAATATTCTTGTTTAAGAGTAAATGAAATACCCCTTCCCCCCCATAAATATAGACTTTATAATTGTGTTGTCACTTGTCTGTTTCTCAGACTTGTCTTGCTTGGGTTCTCTCCTACTTTAGCAAACCATGAAGCAGACAATTAGAAACCTTCTTGTTTTCCTCACATGTCCACTCTGGTTGAACTGAGCTAAAATAATTGTGACTTTAATAATAGCCAACATTTCTACAGCATTTCTACAGTCAGGCACTGTACTAAAAACTTTGCAATGATTATCTCATTTGATCTTCACAACTACCCTGGGAGGTAGTCGTTATTTCTATCCCCATATCCCCAAGAATCTGAGACAAATTGAGGTTGAGACTTACCCAACTAGTACCTGAGGTTGAATTTAAACTCAGGTCTTCTTGATCCTAAGATTTACACTCTGTAGGAACTAATCTCTCTCCTCTCCCATCCTTCACTCAGATGCCAAATATATTATCTAAAAGTACAAAGCTGATCATCTCACTCCCCTGTTCAATAAACACCAGTGACTCGATTTTTCCTCTAGGAGACAAAAATCCTTTGTTTGATATTTGAAATCCTTCACAAGTTGATTCCAGTCTACCCGGCCAGCTTTATGAATGCACTCAATAAGCCAAGCAAACACACCTCATAGTCTTTACCATGACTCTCTCATTTCTCCACTTGTGTAATGGCTACCTTCCCACGCCTGGAATGCATCCTCCTCTCATCACTGCTTCTTAGAATCCATTTTCTTTCAAAGTTCAGGTCCTCCTACTTAACTCCTCTTCTAAGCTTCCAGTTACTAATATCTTTCACCAAAAAAGTATCTTGTTTCTTTTATGTTTATGCTTTGTATATACTGAAATGTATACATGCTGTCTTTCTTAAAGAACAAAAGTTCCTTATTAGTAATAGAGAGAGATTGTAAAATTTATGTCTTTGTATCTAACCTGTACCTAGTGACAGTCTGGAACACACTGGAGATAGCTAGGTGGTGAAGACTTGAGTTCAAATCTGGTCTCAGACACTTACTAACTGTATGACCTTGGACAAGTCATTTAATTCAGATTGCCTTGCATCCAGAACCATCTCCTGTGATTTTGATTCATATCTGGTCACTGGACCCAGATGGCTCTGAAGAAGAAAGTGAAGCTGGTGACTTAGCACAGCCCCCTCACTCAAATCCAATTCATGTGCATGTCATGGCATCACCTCCCTGATGTCATGGTCTTCTTTGTGAATAAAAGACAAAAAAATCATCAATAGGTCTTTAATAAATGCTTTCTGATTGATAGACTAGCTATTCTATAGGGCAGAGGTTCTTTTTTTTAGGGGTTTTTTTTTTTTTTGGTAAGGCAATGGGGTTAAATGGCTTGCCCAAGGCCACACAGCTAGGTAATTATTAAGTGTCTGAGGCCGGATTTGAACTCAGGTACTCCTGACTCCAGGGCTGGTGCTCTATCCACTGTACCACCTAGCTGCCCCAGGGCGGAGGTTCTTAGCCTGGGGTCCATGTACTCCAAGGGGTCTTTGACTATATTCAGGAGTCTTGTGTCATTTTAAAAAATATTTTGACTATTGTATTTCACATTACTGGTTTTCTTTATAACCCTATATATTTTATCTTATACATTTAAAAACATTCTAAAAAGGCATCCATAGGCTTCATTAGACTGCCCAAGGAATCCATGACACAAAAAAGATTAAGAATCTCTGTTCTAGAACTTAATAGTTGCAGATTCTTTTGTGTTGTTTGCTATTTGTTGTGATTTGAAATAATTCGAAATGATTAAAACACCAATTGAAGGTTAAAGAATTGTGAAGTGCTTAGCACATAGTAGCTCCTCTAGAAACAGCTGCCCTCTCCCTCTTCCCTTCCTTCCTTTTAGGAGAGAGATCAGTATTACAGAGTTCCATAGACATTTGAAAACACTGTGTGCTATACAACTGTTGTTGCCTCAAGAAAGATGTGACCAAGATTCTGTGACACCCTTACTGCACAGTTTGTAAATTGCCTAGTTTAGTGTGGACTCAAACTGTGCTACCCACTTTTAAACTGTATTAAGTTTCTTAATACTTTAAAGTTGCTAGTGTGAGCCATTTTACTGTGACAAAGGACTGCCTTAAAATGGGTCTTTTACTCTAAGCAAGTAATATTTCTACTTTAACAAGTCTGACAAAAGAAGGGCAGGATTTATTAACTGTACATTCAATTCCTTTCAATGAATATTTATTAAGGACCTTCTATAGAGAGATAATAAGGCATAGTGAAAATGTGTTGAATTTAGAGTCAGAGAACCTGGGTTCAAAGTGGAACTGCCCTCCTTACTACCTGTATGATGGTTGAGAGTAACTTAACCTCTCTGATCCTCAATTTCTTCATCTATAAAATGAGACAGTTGGTCTAGAAGGTCTCTAAGATCCCACCTAAGTGAGATCCTAAGATGTTCAAGGAATTAGAGGGAGGGAAGGGTAAAAAATTTTTAATTACTTTATCTTTGCCTATCAGGATCTTTCATGTCATATTTTTTAAAAAGCAAAAGATATTAGAAATGATTGACAAAAAAGTATTTAATGGGATGCAAGATTTCATCAACATGAGTATTTTCTTATCAATCACTTTGTTCTTTATGTAGATCTAAATTCCTCTCAATCCTCTATACCTTAGTAGCATAAACAAAACAACAAAAAACCCTAAAAACAAAAACAAAAAACCCACAACCCTCTCCCTTGGCAACCAAATTTCTGGAAATGAGCTTGTTTGGATTAAGCTAGGCAGGTCCTACAGTGACAGATGATTGAATGTTACCAGGACTTTACTTGAAGCCTCACTA
Source organism: Macrotis lagotis (assembly GCF_037893015.1). Classification (NCBI taxonomy): domain Eukaryota; kingdom Metazoa; phylum Chordata; class Mammalia; order Peramelemorphia; family Peramelidae; genus Macrotis; species Macrotis lagotis. Next base: position 722,832,774 of record NC_133658.1, on the reverse strand, counting down.
ACTTGGTAGGGTCCATCAGAATTTGTGCTCCACAGGTTTGAGGCAGGTTTCTCTCCATATCACAAGCAAGCTTCAAAGGACTTTAGTAGAGAGGATCATAAGCATACATTCAAATTTCACAAAAGGAGAACTTGAATCTTTTGCTATAAAGTTCCAGGATTTAAAGTCATTTGTTTCTTAACCTGCATGTTTCTTTAAATGCTTTTTCATTTTAACAGAATTTAATTGTAAAATTGTATGCCTGTTTAAGTATTTGGTTGTTAGATGATTGATAGATCTCAAAGGAGATACTCTAATTATTGCTAAGAGGATGTTTGTCCTCAAATTCCTTTCTGCTAGACAAAAAAGAGTGCTCATATTGTGCAAAATCTGCCACTTTTTCCTGCAGTCTTCTCTTTGTATGGCATTCCACTCAAAAGTACCTCTAACCAATCTGTTCAATGGAGAATCAGCTTGCTAACATAACAACTTCTATGTAACAAATCATCATTTTGGTTGTTTGGCTGTTTTCAATCATGTCCAACAACCCTTCATGATCCCATCTGAGGTTTTCTTTTTTTGGTTTTTTTTTTGCAAGACATGGGGTTAAGTGACTTGCCCAAGGTAACATAGCTAGGTAATTATTAAGTGCCTGAGGTCACATTTGAACTCAGATCCTCCTGACTCTAGGTGCCACCTACCTGCCCCTGGTTTTTTTTTTTAGGTTTTTGCAAGGCAAATGGAGTTAAGTGGCTTGTTCAAGGCCACACAACTAGGTAATTATTAAGTGTCTGAGACCGGATTTGAACCCAGGTACTCCTGACTCCAGGGACAGTGCTTTATCCACTGTGCCACCTAGCCGCCCCTTTCCTGGGGTTTTCTTGATAAAGATACTATTTGTCATTTCTTCCTCCAACTCATTTTATAAGATAAGGAAACTGAGGCAAACAGGTTTAAGTGACTTTCCCAGATTTTCACAGCAAGGGTCTGGGGCTGCATTTGAACTCAGATCTTTCTGACTCCTGCTCAGTACTCTATCCACTGCACCACCTAACTCCAAGGCATACCTAGTCACAAAGACCCTAGGGTTTGAAAATAGTTCTCCTCAGGTTGAGGAGAGAAAATTAAGGGGAGATAAGGCCTCGAACAGAATAGTAGAGGACCTTTACAAATGGCAGTCATTTGGAAGAAATGGAAGAGAGAGAGAGAACAAGGAAAGGAGAATGAAAGAAATTTTGGTCCTCCCATGACAACAATGTTAACATGGCATTTGGTGTCTTCCATATCTGCAGTTTTATTTTCCAAGACAATGAGAAATGAAATCTAAATGGATAGATGGAGAGGTATATAACTGCTTTGTTTTGTGTTTGTTTTTTTAGTCTCAAGTAGCAGTGTTCTCTATTATAACCCTGCCTAATTCCTGCTTAATTTATGGCTTGTATAAAAATTCTATTGAAGGATATATTTGCCAGATTGAATAATTATTTCATAGAAACACCTGTGGTGACCCTGTTCTTATGCTACCATGGTGTTCCTTCGTTTATAACATGATGGTACAATGGGAGCCCCACAGGAAAATGACCTTTCCTGGTACAGCAATTGGAACTCAACCCCTATCTCATCGATAAAAAGAGTTAGTTGCTCTTTAATTGGGGCACAAGCATGAGCCATTTCATAACTACACTTCTAAGTGCAGAATTACTATGAACTCAGGCCAAGTTTTTTAAATCTGGCTCAAAGACAAGAGCTAAAAAGTAACCAGATCTTACACCGACACTGGCACCATCTTTCACATTTCATTCTTTCAAGGACTCTTGAGACTTTCAGCATCTATATTCCACTTAGTTCTATTTTAAAATCTCTATCTAGTGGTTCAGTCCCAACAGACCCATCAAAATTCACATGTCTTTACTGATAAGTAGGTATTGAATTTTTCTTTTTCTTTTTTTTTCTGAGCCTTTTGCGGTGGACTCCCTGAAGGCAGCACTTTATTTCCATCAAGAAGCCACAGTTAAGTGGTGTGGTAACAAGCATTCTTTAATTCTAAGTTGAGTCATGGAGCTGGCATTAAGTAAATCAGCTCTCTCATGTAGAAGCTTAGAATTCTATATTTTGGCACTTTGTTTACAAAATACAAAAGTCAATTTATTCCTCCAATATCAAATTGTAGTTGTCTATCCTCTACTAATTTACATGAGGTCATATAGTTTTTGGATCACCTAGAACTAGAAGTCAGTAGTTGCCTAATATTGAAAAAGTAGGACCTGCAACAGAGGTAGTGAATTGTTCATGGGAGCAAAAGCATAAGAACTGAAAGAACAGCTTGTACACAATAGAAAGTGGAATTGGAAAAATGGCTGCAAATCTCAGCTTGGGTACTAACTACCTATAAGACATTGGGTAAGAAACACTCTCAATCAACCTTGTTTCCTTTTTCTAACAATAATAATCCTGAAAGTTATATAATGTGTTAAGATTTTTTCAAAGAACTTTATTTCTATTATCCCATCTTCACCTCACAGCAATCCTGAGAGGTATCATAATTATTAGATAGTATTAATACCTCATTTTACAGATGAGGAAAATGAGGCTGAGTTTCAATGACTTGCCCAGGATCACATAGGTAGCAAATATCTGACGCAGGATTCTAACTCAAAAGGAAATCTGAGATCTGTGAACTTCTTTTTTAGTGTTTCCATAGAAATATATTCCTTTGGGGGGTGGCTAGGTGGTGCAGTGGATAGACTACCAGCCCTGGAGTCAGGAGTACCTGGGTTCAAATGTGACCTCAGACACTTAATAATTACCTAGTTGAGTGGCCTTGGGCAAGCCACTTAACCCCGTTGCCTTGCAAAAAAAAAAGAAATAGATTCCTTTGTAAGACTATGTATTTTATGCTTTTAAAAATATTTTGAAAAGAGGTTGATAGACTTCATCAAATTGCCAAAAAAAAAGATTAAGAAATCCTGTTCAAGAAAAAAATTTTTTTGAATAAACTTTTAAAAAATTATTCGACTTTATCTTACTATACTAAAGTTATGATTCTGAAATCAATTAATTTATGCTCTTCTTTTCAAATCAGTTTGCTCCCCTTCCTTTACAAATTCTACATCTTCATGAATTGGGTGGCTTATCTACTAGAAGGATGCTGTATTCATCAGTAAATCATACAGGTTTTTCAATTTCTTTTGTTATGCCCAGTATCTCCGAAGCTGCTCAAGGTGGAAAGCTACAAGGTGGTCATAAGGCAATTGAACCCAGAATGAAGCAGGTGCTCTTCTATTATTTAAGCTAGAACAGTCCCTGAAGAGATAAGGAGAAAAGCACACAAAGTCTTAAAACTTTCCCTAGAGTCCCATTACCATTGGGAAGAGAATGTTTAAAATAAGCTCTATTTCCTCATCATACTCTCACACAAAGAACAAAATGTGACCATTAAAGACAAAGACTCATTCTTAGTAGCCTTGAACTTAACAATTCAGATTTCATGACTTCAGACATGCCAAGGAAATTATTATTTTATATCCTCCATGCTACTCCCTTTTAGGTCAGTCACACATAATGTTGCCATGTAGCCCGGGGATGGGTTGAATCATCTGCTCATACTTACTTCAGGAGTACTTCTACTTACAAGTCCCTGAATTCCTGACTGTGACCCATGCATAGTTTTCCCTCTTACTCCTAGTAATTCCAAGAAATCTCTCTCTCCCTCCTGAAAGCACTGGGACCTGAAAGAGTGCAAAGAAAGGCATCGAAAATGACTATGGAGTTTAGGGGACTGGAAGAAGGATATTACCATATGAGGAAGGACTGTTAAAAAAAGATGGGTTGTCAGAAAAAACATAGGCTGAGTAAAGATATTGATTTGTGAACAGAATGGATGCGGTGAGTACAGATATATTTACCATATGCAAGAATACTAAAATTAAGTGACATTCTAAGAATTCTGAAAGGTAAATTTAAGTATTCCATTTAAATGAGTAGCAAAGGTTTGAAACATCATTCTTAGAGGGAGTAAAGAATAAAAAGCAATCAGATGTATAATAAAGATTTTTTTAAAACTAGAAATGATGTAAAGATCTAGATTTTTAAGGTTCAACTCTTGGAAGACAGTCATTCATATCTCCCCATAAACCACCCTTCTGTGCTTCTTTCAGAAACAGAATCCCTGAGGGGCTCATTGATTATGGCAGATCTTACAATGTGTTTTAGCATTTCTACATTAATTCAAGCACAGATAAGAATAGACCTGCAACTGTTATCTTTGTATAATTCAATAATGTTCCTGATAGGTTTATAACTAAATAGGTGATCCTCTGGCACAAGCCAGTTTTTACAAGTAAAGCATCATGACTAGCAAGTGAATTATTATGAATTTTTAATTTACCTGAATATCCATTAAAGTGAGAAATTCTATCATAAGTGCTAATTTTACTTAGCATTTTATTAAAATGTGAAATTCTACCATAAGTGCAGGACAAAGTTTCCTCCACAAAAATAGATGGAAAATTTGGGGGAATAAAAGGGGAGAGGGTTACCACTTTTTAAGTAATCATTATAACATCTTTACCTTACAATTTTAAAGTTTAATTTAAAATTCACTCTACCACAGATTCTAAAGGGTTTTTTTGATAACTTCAACTTGAAAGCTTGAGATGGGATGGATTTAAAGGATGCAAAAAGTTAGAGAAAAACTGTTATTTCTTCCTTATAGTTATTGATGTTATTAAAAATCATTGATGGAATTATAGCCTCAATAAGGGTAGAAATGGAAATCAACAAATTGAAGGTTTTAAGCTTCTTTCCAAATTACTTTCCTAATAATATAATCATATTGATGAATGGGACTTTGAAAAGATATTAAGATTATCTTTGAGGCAGCTAGGTGGCACAGTGCATAGAGCATTGGCCCTGGAATCAGGAGTACCTGAGTTCAAATCCAGCCTCTGACACTTAATAATTGCCTAGCTGGGTGACCTTGGGCAAGTCACTTAACCCCATTGCCTTGCGGGGGTGGGGTGGGGGGCAAAAACAAAAGATTATCTTTGAACTTCATCTCCTCCTTACTTTCTGGTCACCAAGTCTAAACCTTGATTTTCAGGAGCAGAAATTGTCTTGCTTCCTTGTATTTGCACCCTTCAGGGTTTAAAACAGTGCTTGGCACATATGAGTGCTTTATAAATTATATGTCATGCCTAGCATTTATATAGCACTATAACATTTGCAAAGTACTTTTACATTAAATCATTTTCTCCTCACAACAACCCTGGAAGATGAATGCTATGAATGTCCCCATTTCACAGATGAAGAAACTCCCAAGAAATTCCCATTTCATTTCTTAGGCTGATCCATGATATGTTGAAGTTGTGATGGGGAAAGTCAAGATGTGGAAGGGATATCTGCACACACGTTTAAGGTATCCTAGAATGGAAAACTAGTAGTGCAATTGATTTACATCCCATTGATTTACACTCATATATATTTTTGTATACTGCTGCTCAGTCATTTTCAATTAAGTTCTGTTCTTCTTGATCCCATTTGGGGCTTTCTTGGCAAAGATACTGGAGTGGTTTGCCATTTTCTTGTCCAGCTTATTTTACAGATTAGGAAACTGAGATACACAGGAAAGTGATTTGCATGAGCTCACACAACTACTAACTCAGAGAGTTGAGATTTCCTGACTTCTATCCATTGTACCACTTAGCTGTTCATATAAGTATATATATATATATATATATATATATATATATATATGTGTGTGTGTGTGTGTGTGTGTGTGTGTGTGTGTGTGTGTAGAAATGTACATGGATGTGTGTATGTACACATTCCCACACAGATATTACTCCTAAAGCTTGTATTTAAATCATCATTCAGCAAATTTTTATTAAACAGCTACTCTCCCCTGTACTAGACACAGGAGATACAGAATTAATCCCCACTTCTCAAGGAACTTATGATCTAATAGGGGAATATGATGTATTCATGAAAGGTTAAAATCCAAATGTTAAGTAATCAAAAGAAAGCATACAGGAAAGAATGAGAGATTCTGAAGAAGGAATTTTAACCAGGAGAATCAGGGTAGACAATAAAATTAAATCTTAAATGAAGAAAAGCGTTTCAACAAGCAGTGATCTAGACAGTTCCTGTTCTAGGTTTTGGGTACGATATGCACAACTGCACAAATTTGCTACAGAACTGGATCAAATCAGTTGATGGTTAGCAATCCCATTTGTCTAAAACAGAGAATGTGCAAAGGAAAGTAATCCAGAATATGACAAAGAGCCTGTATGTGGAAGAATGTTGTATGTCTGGATAAGAAAATGAGGAAAACAATAACTGCTGAATATCTTTGAGCAGTGTAATGATTAAATCGGCTCAGACATATACTTCAGAAGGATAACTTTGGCTGTTAAGAGACCTGTTAGGAGGCTTTTACCTGAAATTATCCCATTCCACTCTGGAAATTCCCTGGAAGTCGAACTCAGTGTGGTTGATCACAAATGTGTAAATATGACTCAAGTCTTCATCCAGTGTCTTCTTAATGAAAGAGAAGATAGTAACATAAATGAAATAACACAGAATATCAAAGAAAAGAAGAGAAATAAATAAATGCATGAATAAACAAACAGAGAGGGAAAAAATAGATTCCACTCACCACATACAAAGAGGTACAGCCTTTCACAGACTACATGCTGACTGATGGTAGCTAGGTGGCCCAGTAGATAGAGCACCAGCCCTGGAGTCAGGAGGACCTGAGTACAAACCAGTTTTTAGACACTTGACACTTAGTAGTTGTGTATCCTTGGGCAAGTCATTTAACACTGATTTTGTCCCAATTCATATCCAACCACTGAACCTAGATGGCTCCAGAGGAGAAAATGAGACTGGTAACTTAGCATAGCACCTTCTCACTCAAATCCAATTCACCTGCATGTCATGGCATCACTTCCTGATGTCATGGTCTTCTTTGAGAATAAAGAACAAGTATCATCAATAGCACTACAGAAGAAACACTCCCTAAACAACCCATACTTTCTGAATTAGGAAAGTTGTGTTAACTTCTCTTGGCTGTGCTTCCCAGCACTATGTCCTAAATCAGCTCCCCTCTGTTTCCTTATCCTAATATTCTCTTCCTCTAAAGATACTATTCATCTTTTTATAGCCAAGCTGCTGCTATCATATACTGGATCTATCATCTAGTAAGTGTTCTATGGAAATCTAGGTGCTGCAAGTCAGTTGAGTGCTGGGCCTGGAGTCAAGAAGACCTGAGTTCAAATATGGCCTTCTAGTTGTGTGATTCCTGAGTAAGTCATTTAATCAAGATGCTAATGGAAATGGTAAGCCATTCCATTATCTTTGCTAAGAAAACCACAGTTGGGGTCATGAAGAGTAGGACACTAATGAACAATAATAACAACAACAAATTATTATATATTCCTTCTGACTATCTGACCATTCCTCTATCTACTCTGGTAGATCTTCATTCAGGTCATGATTGCCAACAGTGGATAAGGATTGGGGTTGGGAAGTTGTTGGGGGAGATCCCCAAGGTTCTGATGTGGACCCTCTTCTTTCTCTATATACTATTTCACTAATCAATCTTAACACCTGTGGTCTCAACCTCTCTCAGATAATTATCTTCTTGCCCATACCTAACCTCTTTACTTACTTCTAATTTCCTATCCCCCAACCACCTCATCTGTGTATTGAACTGGATGTCCCAAAGACATCTACATCCTTTATGTCCAAAACTGAACTTGTTCCACCTTCAAAACATCTCTTAGGCTCCCTTCTCTCCTTTACTTTTCTAATGCCCAGTTTCAGTACTATTACATTGACCTGCTTCCAGTCTCTTTACATTGCAATTCATCCTTCACTTAGCTGTTAAATTGATCTTCCTAAAATGCCTATCACTAACCTATTTAGTAACTCCACTGTCTCCCTATCATCTCCAAGATCAAATATAAAAACCTCTCTTTGATTTTTAAAACCATTCATGAAAGAGATATTCAAGTAGGACTAGTAACTCTAGTATAAGGGCTGGCCAAGTCCTTTCAGAGTTGTTCTTTTACCTCTGATGTCCATCTGCCACCCAACTCTCACCTGTGGCTCCAAGAAGCTGTACATGTGAAGAGACCACATCCCAGTAAAAACCCTTTAGGCAGATGATTAATCCAGGTTGAGTTGAAGGTAACCAATAGGCTTCAAACCCATTGTTGAGTTAGAGGAATGACAAGTATGTGAAGACATCACCCATCAGAATAAGTCCATGAGAACACTGTGGAATACTTAGAGGTTTGTCAGACATCTAAGAAGCCAAGGTCATCCACTGTATCAAGGTCTGTTGCCAGTCTTCTTGACTTCTACCTGCCACTGGACTTTGATGACTTAGAAATAGAGAATGAAGCTAATGACTATGCAGTTCTGCCCTCACTTAAATTCAATTCAGGGCAAAGTCTAGACTTCACCCCAAGATGTCATTGGTCCTCTTGGAAAATGAAGGAACCTGGTCTTTTCCTACTTGTCCAGTTTTCTTATACTTTACACTTAGATTTTAACTATACACACACACACACACACACACACACACACACACACACACACACACACACACAGCCAGACACCTTTCTTTGTTATCCAGTGATACAGACCTCCTTGCTATTTCTCCAACATGACATTCATCTCCTGACTCTGGCTCTTTTCTCTTAATATCCTCCATTCCTGGAATGATCTTCCTTTTTTATCTCTGCTTTCTAGCTTCCCTGACTTCTTTCAAGTTTCAGCTAGTCTTACCCTTCTTTAAGAAGCCTCTCCTCATCCTTCTTAATTTTAGTGCCTTATTTCAAAGATTACCTCCAATTTATCACTTCTCTGTCTTGTTTACATACAATAATTGTTTGTATACTGCATCCTTATTTTATTTTAATTTGGGTTTGGGTTTTTGTCCTTTGAATCCCTGTTCTCAGACACTTACTAGCTGAGTCACCCTCGAAAAGTCACTTAATCCTATTTACCTCAGTTTCTTCATCTGTAAAATGAGCTGGAGAAGGGAATGGTAAACAATTCTAGTATCTTTGTCAAGAAAACCCAAATAGGGTCAAAAAGAATTGGACATGACTGAACAACAGCAAACCCTACCCTCCAAAAAAAAAGCATCCAGCAGAAATTAGTCCTAGAGGGGTTGGAGGAAGTAAGTTGTTTTCACCTTTTATCCTGCCATACATAATTAGGCCCTGTGGTAGGCAAATTTCTCTAAATTCCTTAAATTTTAATTAAGGAAGCATTTAATAATTTGTGAAAGGGAGGTAGAAATCTGCCATCTTTGACCAGTATTTTCCACTCTTGGGCAAAAAAAAAGGTTCTTAAACCATCTACATTAAAATAGTCTAGGTGAGGGTGATGATGATTTAATTAGATGGTAAAAGTAAGAGTGAAAAGGAGGTGGGAATCCATGAAATGAGGAGATAGTATTGATAGTTCTTGGATGTAGAGTTGAAGAACAGGAAAAAAATCAGACAATCCCAAGATTTCAAGCCTTTGTAGCTGAAAGAATGATGAAGATAGGGAAGTTAGGAAGGGACAGAGAACATGCTGGTTTGGAAGTGCTAACAGGATATTCCAATAGAAAATATTCAACAGATAGCTAAGAATGTGGCACTAGCCCTTAGAACTGGAGATGAGAGATTGGGGAGCAATTCTAGCAGAGGTGTTGCCAAGTTTGAAATCATGAAAGTGGATGAAAACATAAATGGAGAATGTATACAGAGAAAATAATGGCACATTCAGTTTTTTAAAAACCACTAGAGAAAGTTGTTCCCTTAGTAGTCAATCCTAGATCTAATAACTCTCATTTTAACAGTCAAAGTGAATCCCTAAAATTACAATGAAGCCCATTTCCCTTTCCATAAGCTTCACCGCAGATGAAAACGGTTGACCATCATGACCTATATAATACCACTTTCATATTCTGAAAGATTATTATGAAAGTATACAGCTTCTAGTTCATTTCTAAAGGTGCTTGTCCTTTAGAAACAATAATTAACGGGTTGCAGGAGATCAAAACCATTAGAATTGGAGCCTGCCCATCAAACTTAACTCTACTATTTCTATGCATCTCTTGGCCTCATTCCAAAGGACGGTGGCCCTAAGAAAACACATCTCTGTCTCATCTGACAGAGGGTATTCAACTTTTGAGGATGCAGGAGAGTGATCTAGAGATAGTAATGTGTGAAGAACACAGATTTATCTTTTGACTCAAATGACAAGCTATGAATACTTCCAAAAAACAAACTCAAAATTACTTTTAATTTCATTAGAGCTTTACTTTTCACTATAATAAGATGCTTTAATGATATGCCTTTTAATTATATCCCTGTGAATGTACTTCACAAGGTCATGTTAAATGTATATTTTAATATCTTTTTCTGCACCAAATAAGATACTGTCAACATCTCAAAATTAAATGAAAAATGAATATGTGTGTGTGTTTTAAAAGAAATCTGGTTCTCCTTCTTGCAATTCAGATTTTAATGATATTTTACATGAATTGAATTTAATAAACATATATAAATCACTTAGGGAGGATAAGTGGTACAGTAGGGCACTGTTTCTAGAAAGAGGGAAGACTCATCTTCCTGAGTTCAAATGCAACCTCAAACACTATCTGTAGGACCCTGTGCAAGTCACTTAATCCTGTTTGCTCAGTTTCCTCATCTGTAAAATGAGCTGGAGAAAAAAATGTCAAATCACTCCAGTATTTTTCCAAGAAGACCCCAAATAGGGTCACAAAGAGTGGGACATAAAAATGACTAAGCAACAACAAAATCTTGTTATATGCAAGACACTGTGTTAGAGACTAGTTATATCCAAAGATGAAAAGGGGAATCATTTTTGCATTCACAAAGCTTACAAAATTCATTGTTCACACTGATCAAGAACTGCCTGTGTATAAATAATTAGGATATATTGTAGTATGTCCATTTTCAAGGAAGACCAAAGATGTCAAAAGTAATGTTTTAACTGAAGCCTGAATTGCATTTAAGTGAGTCAGAGTTGTACCTTCTAATGCACTGAAGCCCTGTGAATACAAACCTGGGTTCTTTGCCTGTCTCCAAATTTATTTTCTATTTTAAGTGAAGGAAAAGTGGTGTCCTGACATCCCAACATCTAGATTTTGTGACCCATTCAGGCTCATTGCTTTGAAGAACACAGTGATTTTGAGGGTCCAATTTACAATTATTCTGTATCTGCACATGAATTTGGTAGGACCAATGTATATAGGAATTGAACTAAGTTTGAAGTCATTCTTCTTAAAGACTGAGGTGGGATAAAGGTGAGCATGTCCTTCAATGTATTGATAGGACATGTTTATACTTTTGTTCTTGCTATAATTTCAAAGTAAATATCAATGTAATTGATATAATTAAATAGTTACATGCAACTAGATAGGGTACTAGTAGTCACTGAAGTTTAACAGGGAATAGAAAACAGGAAAAAATAGTTGGAGATCTGCACATGTGTTTTTTGTAATGATTTTGATTTTTTTAAAAAACAGTTTAGTTCTGTATGTTTAGGAAGGAGAGATAAATACTTGTCTAAATAAGAAAAAAATTATTTTTAAAAGGCAATAAACAATCATTTAACCACTAAAAAATCATTGGTAATTTTTGATCATATGTAGGTTGATCTCCCTCTTTGAGAGGAGGACATGGTCAAGATTCACATTGTGTGAAAAGGTATTTATTGGTTGCATTATTCATCATTGGCAGGATTCCCTATATTTATGAGGTCATAGATTTTTTAATATATCAGAGTACTCTACCATCATTCATGGAATTTTTTCCCTTCATATGAGCAAACTCATTTTCTTTTCATAAATAGGGTATACTTAGAAGTAGTATTAAGACATAATAGATGTAGTCGAGGCGGAGCCAAGATGGCAACAAGAAGGGATCAAGTCTTAGGAGCCCTCTGATAAAACTCATAAACTAAGGACTCTAACTAAACTTTTGAGAGACAGAACCCACAAAGGGACCCAGTGAGGCAGTTCTCCTACTCAAGGTAACCTGGAAAAGAGCAGAAAGGCTCTGCTCCCTGGGGTCGGAGAGGCGGCCTGCCACAGGGGTGGCCCGCCAAAGCCAAAGAACTTCAGCCTCCAGGAGACAGCCCCAGGGTGCTGGGAGCCACGGCTCACACCAGCTGAGGAGTCTCCTGAGGGGCACCCCAGGGAGCACTGGGCACAAAGTGGGGGAACAGAGGGGGGACCTCTGCCAGAGTGAGCACGTGGAGCCAGCCTTCAGGGCACACAGCAAGCAGCTTGGTCTTTCTGCAGCTCAGATCCAACAACAGAAGCAGGTGGAGCCAGTGAGCAGGAGCCTCCAGGGCATGAGCCCACTGAGCTGAGGGAGGGGAGTGAAGAGAGATTTCAGAGCTTTGTCCTCTGCCTCTGGAACAGGACTTTGGGGCTCTGACCACATTCAGATCCTGATTGCAGTCTAGGCCCCCCCATAGAACAGCAGGGTCCCCCCCACCTCAGCCCAGTGGCAGGGGGGGGGGCGCTTATGGTCATTCACAGAACAGGAGGGAGGACAGAGCCTCACACACTGAGACCCTTGTGGGAGTGTCCCAAAAGCTCAGGAAGCACCCCAAAACCAGGCCCAGGCTGGGAAAATGAGCAAGCACAGAAACAAAAGGAAGACTATTGAGAAATATTTTGCAAATGAGCCCAAGAAGGATCAAAATATTCAGTCTGAAGATGAGGAAGCACAAGCTCCTGCATCTAAAGACTCCAAGAAAAACAGGAACTGGGCTCAGGCTATGACAGAGCTCAAAAAAGACTCTGAAAATCAAATGAGGGAGTTAGAAGAAAGAAAGGAGAGAGATGCAGGAAAAACATAAAAATGAAGTCAGCAGCTTAGTCAAGGAACTCCAAAAAAAAATGCTGAAGAAAATAACATGCTAAAAACCAGCTTAGGTCAAATGGATAAAACAGTTCAAAAAGTTATTGAAGACGGGCAGCTAGGTGGCGTACTAGATAAAGCACCGGCCTTGGAGTCAGGAGTACCTGGGTTCAAATTCAGTCTCAGACACTTAATAATTACCTAGCTGTGTGGCCTTGGGAAAGCCACTTAACCCCATTTGCCTTGCAAAAAAAAAAGTTATTGAGGAGAAGAATGCTTTATAAAGCAAAATTGGCCAGATGGAAAAAGAGATAAGAAAGCTCTCTGAGGAAAACAAATCCTACAGACAAAGAATAGAACTCAGGGAGATTGATAAATTTACAAGAAATCAGGACTCAATACTTCAAAACCAAAAGAATGAAAAATTAGAAGAAAATGTGAAACATCTCATTGAAAAAACAACTGATATGGAAAATAGACTTAGGAAAGATAATTTAAAAATTATTGGAATACCTGAAAGTCATGATCAGGAAAAGAGCCTTGACATCATTTTCAAAGAATTACTACAGGAAAATTGCCCTGATATTCTAGAAGCAGAGGGCAAAATAGAAATGGAGAGAATCCACTGATCCCCCTGAGAAAGAGATCCCAAAAAACCAACCCCTAGGAATATTATAGCCAAGTTCCAGAACTCCCAAGTCAAAAAGAAAATATTACAAGCAGCCAGAAGGACACAGTTCGAATATCATGGAGCTGCAGTCAGGATCACACAGGACTTAGCAGCAACTACACTGGAAGCTCATAGGGCTTAGAATATAATATACCGGAAGGCAAAAGAGCTTAGAATGCAGCCAAGAATGAACTACCCAGCAAGGCTGAATGTCCTCTTCCAGGGAAAAAGATGGACTTTCAATGAACCAGGGGAATGTCAAATGTTCCTTTTGGAATGGCCAGAGCTGAACAGAAGGTTTGATCTTCAGATACAGGACTCAGGTGAAGCATGGAGATTGGAGGAGAGGGGGGAAATATGAGGGACTTAATGAGGATGAACTGCATGTATTCCTGCAGAGAAAAATTACACTGATAATACTCATATGAACCTTCTCAGTTAATAGAGCAGGTAGAGGGAGCTTTTATATTTGAAGCACAGGAGAAAGCTGAATTCGAAGATAAAATATGGTGTCAAAATGGAGTCAATAGAAAAAAAGGGAAATGGAATGGGAGAAAGAAAAAGGAGAGGGGGAATAGTCCAAGATAGTTCACATAATAATATTTTTTTAATTACAATGAGCTATTGCAATGATATGGAAGGGGGGAGGCAAGGGGGGAATGAGGGAACCTTTGCTCTCATCAGAGATGGCTAGGAGAGGAAACAGCATATATACTCAATGGGGTATAGACATCTGGAGTAAGAAGGAGGGGGGAGCAGGGGGAAGGGGTGGGGATGTGAATAAAGGAGGAGAGGATGGACCATGGCGGGAGAGTGGTCAGATATAACACATTTTCTTTTTTTTTTACTTCTTGCAAGGGGCTGGGATTAGAAGGCCTGTCCAGGACCATAGGGCCAGGTGGATTCTGGGCCTAAGGGGTGGTATGGGGGCTCAGGGCTTCTTGGCCCCAGGACCAGGGATCTGTCTACTGCGCCATTCAGTGACCCTACAGCAGAGTCAGAGTGAAAGGAGCAAGAAAATATAGTACATGGTAGTGGAGAAATAAGAAAGGAGGGAGTTGTGATCAGCAATGGCAACACTGGAAAAATATGGAAGTAACTTTTGTGATGGACTTATCATAAAGATTGTGATCCACCCACGATAGAGTTGTTGGTGATGGAACAAAGACTGAAGCACATTTTTTGTTATTATTATTTGGGGGAGGGTGCAGGGCAAGTGGGGCTGGGTGGCCTGCCTGGGGCCACATAGCAGGGTGATCTTTGGGTGTCTGGGGCCGGATTTGGACCTGCGTGCTCCTGGATCAAGGGCCAATGCTCTGTCTGCCACCCAGCCACCCCTACTATTATTACTATTTTATTTTATTTTATTTTGGGTCTTTTTTTTTCTTCTTTTTGGTTTTTGCAGGGCAGTGGGGATCGGGTAGCTTGAATGTCACACGGCTGGGTGATTGTTGGGTTTACGAGGCTAGATGTGGGCTCGGATGCTTGTGGCTCTAGGGCTGGTGCTTCATCCATTGTGCCACCTGGCCATACCTACAATTATTACTATTATTTTTTTAATTTTAATTTTTTTCTCTCCCATTTACTTTTTTCACCCAAGCAAGTCTATATTCATGGGGGAGGGGTATTTTGTTTACTTGTACACAAGAATATTTTATTAATGTAAAAAAAAATTTGTACAAAATGAGAATAAAAATAAATTTAAAATATATATATATATATATATATATATATATATATATATATATATATATATATATATATATAAAGACACAATAGCGCTAGGCTTGGAGAAAGTCAAATAACAACTCTAGCATTTAGTGATAGTGTGATCCTGTACTTTAAAACCTAATCTCTCTGACCCTGAATTGCTTCATATCTAAATGCCTATAGTCCTACCTAATAGAATGTTTAAGTCTTATAAACCTTAAAGTGTTATGTAAGAATGAGTTGCTATTAATTTATTTTTAGTTTCAAGACAATTCTATTATATTTTTCTAAAATGAGGAGAAGTGGTTTAAGATTGTAAAGTGGAAGAAGAAGTGATACTTCCCCCTCCCCCTTGATAATTGTTTGTTGTTTTTATTGAGGTCAAAAAGGAAAAGAAAAAACAAACATGTTAGACTATGTTATTAGTTACTAACTCTGTTACTCAACTAGAAGAAGAAATCATTTTGTCAAGGCAGTAAAGACATTAGATGAGGCTTATACATTCAATTGCAAATTGTAGAGCAGATTCTATATGAGAATTATACAAGGAATCTTGCCTTAAGGGAATAAAACTCAAAGAATACAGCAAAAGCAGTATTGCTAACAAGTAATATAGTCACAGATGAACAACACTATTTTAAGAATCAAAAATAATAATAAGATTTAATGATGTGAACATTTTCAATAATATAACAAAATGTAAGATGATATATTACAGAAAGATAGTGCTTGCTTTTATTTGATCAAAAACCAATAAAAAACTATCATTAAATTATCACAAGAGAACAGTATTTCCACACATTCTAAGATATTGTATGCTTAGAGTGCAAGTACATACTATCAGATTGTCTATATTGTAACATCACTATTAAACCTCATTTGCTCAGTTCCAACAACAAAACCCACAATTCTAATAAGCTAAAGCAAATGTCAATTAACATCTGAATATTAAAATAAGAGAAATTGAAATAGAAAAAAATTCCAAAAGAAATTTTTCTTAACAATAGATGTTAAAGTCTCAGAAAATTTTTACTTAACCAAACAAATCTAGGATGTTCTCAAATTGAAAGACCTATCTCAATGAACTCTAATGAACAATATATAATTAACAAGAATAGCAATTCTAAATTTATCTGTCCAAATTACTTCTGACCTTCATTAGCAGTATGATATATGAACATTGATCAAATGTCAGTGTTTAAAGTGTTGAGAATTCTCATGTTCCCATGTGCATGAATGTATGTAATCATAAGATCATAAATCTAGAGATGGCAGGGACCTCAAACAGTCATCTAAAATGATCTCCCTACTCAGAGAGGAAACCGAGGCCTAGAAAGGTTAAGTGAGTTTACATAGTCAGGAAATAACAGGGTTGGATTGTCATCTGGATCCTGATTCCAATTGCATGTTCTTTCTACAGACTTCTTTTTATTTGCTGTATTTTGGTGAAATATTAAATGGCAATATAGTCAATTAATATATTTATGTATGCTGAAAACATAATCTGATTTCACTTAAATTCAAGATTATGTGGATTTCTATAATGGGGAAGTTAATATAATTACTATTCTACCTCAGCATCAAAACTGGTACTATATATAAGCTTAAATGGGAAAGTAATTATCTGGATCATATCCTTCCCTACTCTTCAAAAAGTCTCAATTCTTGGTACTGCTTTCATTAAATAGACCTTGTGGATAAAAAAGGAAAAGTAATTTCTAATATATGCCCATTCATGGAAATTATGGAATTGACAAATTGATATAATTCCTATTAAACATTATATTCCTTGTGCCCCCCCCCCCCACTTTTTGGTCCAAATACTCTCATTAGTTTCTTTTCCCAAGTGATATTTTGGAACCCTTAAAAGTTATTAAGATTCAGCATATCAGTTCTTTTCTAGAATACTCACAGAAGAGTCCCCCAGAAAGCTTCTAAACAAACCATTCAGAGTAAAGAGCTATCTTTTTCATTCAGAAAGGATTACTTTTCAGTTTTCAAAGCTGAATGTTAACCCCAAACTGTATTTTAACATAACATTTTCCTCCTTCAAAATTCCTGTAAATGGAGTAAGAACAAGTCTGAGGATATGGCATATGTCTTTCTAATCAAGAAATGCTTGGATATTAGATTAATGTTAAATCACCTTTAAAAGTGTTTCAGACAGACTTGCCTGACATGCAAAATAGACTTTATTATTATCTTGCAGTCAGGTGACACAGTAGATAGAATTCTGCGGCAGGAGTCAGGAAGATTCACCTGTACTTGTTCAAATCTGAACCTCAGATACTTACCAGTTCTATGACTCAGGGCAACTCACTTAACTCTTTTTGCCGCAAGAGCTGGAGAATGAAACAAAATGGAAAACTATTTATGCAGGGTGGTACAAATGGAAAGAGCACTAAACTTGAAATCATGGGATCTGAGTTCAAATTCTGATTCTGTCATATGCTACCTATGTGACCCTAAACAAGTCACATAATTTTTCTAGGTCCCTTTCTTCATATATCAAATAAGAATAATTGGGGGGAGTTACTGTAAGGGGACTATTGCCTATGGATTTAATGACCTCTTAAGTTTCCTTCCAGTTCTAGATTTTGTAATCCTTTAATTATTTACCAAATTCTTCCTTTAGAGTTTCTTTTAAATCTCTATTTCTCATATCAAAATATGACTTTTAGAAAATAAAAGTTCTTTTGCTAAGACTTTGTTACATTTAATTGCAGGTCATAAGTAGATGGAAAAATAAATAGATGACTTTCCACATAACTTCCCCTTCAGAGTAAACTCTGATACCTTCATTCAATTGAAATTGTTCTATATCCATTTATGAGATACAGTGACAAAAATATTTTCAAGGGAAAAACATACATTGAAAAGGGTAGATTGGGGCGGCTAGGTGGCGTAGTGGATAAAGCACTGGCCCTAGAGTCAGGAGTACCTGGGTTCAAATCCAGTCTCAGACACTTAATAATTACCTAGCTCTGTGGCCTTGGGCAAGCCACTTAACCCCGTTTGCCTTGGAAAAAAACCTAAATAAAAGGGTAGATTTAAGCAATGACAGAAGCAATGCTGTTGTCATTTAACTTCAAGGGTAGCTATGGACAATTAGGATGAGGTAGAACATCTGGGGAAGCAGGATATACAGAATATGCAAGAAATTAGATAAGCATAAGAATTGAAGAAGCCATTAATATTGTATTATTAATTGAGATTTGATTATTAATTACTATAACATAACAAAACAAAAATGATGCTCAAATTCAATTCAAGTTACTAGCAAATATAAGCTCTATAATGCTGGATAGAGCAAGGTGAAGCAGGTGACTAAATAATCAGATAAACAATCACCAATCAGAAGTACCAGAAGAATCTGAGATGAAACTTGTTGAACTTGAAATTAACTTGTTGCTGAAGAAGTTTGAGTTTGCTCTTTTAATCTTCTCTTCTTTTCTATTCCACTTAGTAAAAACAAACAAACATAATTCTGAGTATGGTCAAGAGGATGATGGGAGATAATTATAAAAAGGAGGCTGGCTATGAGAATGAATGCGAGCAACAAGAGCAGGCAAGGGGGCAGCTAGGTGGTGCAGTGGATAGCATACTGGCCTTGGAGTCAGGAGGAACTGAGTTCAAGTTCCCCCTCAGATGCTTAATAATTACCTAACTTGGGCAAATCACTTGACCCCATTACCTTACAAAGGAGAGAGAGAGAGAGAGAGAGAGAGAGAGAGAGAGAGAGAGAGAGCAGGCAGAGATATTTTCCTGTTAGTCAACTACTTCCCTTCTCCTGCATATACAACAAATACTGGGTAAGGTTTTAATAGTATTTATATCTGCACCATTTATTTTATACACCTGTCAATTAGTCCTAGTCAACAAATAACTCAATATGCATTTATTAAGTTCCTATTGATAGTTCCTGTCCTCTAGTGGCTTACAATCTAATGGGGGAAGGCAACATAATAAAAAAATAATAAAGAGGGGGTTGGGGAATGTAAGAAGGCCAGCAGAGGATACCCGGCATGGGGGGTACTAGTGTTCAGGGAACAGAAACCATCAGTTACTAATGGAAAATAGAAGTTCTTGAATTAACACTGGAGAAAAAAAAATCAATTGAGCAAGCCAGGGCTAAATGAAAACATTTTTCATAATTTAAGAATCAATGAGTCACCAGCTTTAGTTTTTTTAACTCTGAAATTATTTTTGTTATATAAACAACATTTAAATTAGAGGTGGCTGGGTAGAATAGATTGAATTCCTAACTTGTAGTCTAGAAGAACTGAATGTAAATTTGACTCCAAGAAACTAATGTGTGACCCAAGAAAACTGAATTCATTTCTCATTTTGTCTCAGTTTTCTCATTTTGTCAAATAAAGATGATAATAACATTTATTTAGTAGGGCTATTGTTCATTCATTCATTCAACAACGTAAGTTCCTATTATGTGCAGGCATTGTGCTAAGTGCTGAATATACATGGGGGGAGGGGGGAGGAACACCTCCTGCCCCTGATCCCTGCTGTCAAGGACCTTATGTTTTAATAAGGGAGAGAACATGCAAACATGTATGTACATAAAAATATATACAATGTCTTTAGGGGATCATCTCAGAAGAAGGGCATCAGAAGAGGGAGGTAACCAGGAAAGTCTTTAATAGTTGAGCTTTGAAAATAATAATGCTTAATAAATGCTTGTTGACTAATTTCAAGAGGGAGGTGATTCCTGAGAGGGATCAGGAAAGGTTTCATTTCAAAGTAGCACTTGAGCTGAATTTTGTTGTTAGCCTCAAATAAAATAATGTACCTCTAATCCCTCTCTCTAGGTCATTGCCATGGAACCTTTGATGGGGAAGCAATGCTAGTGCTCAGATAATTCTGTGCATTTCAGACAGACAGAGGAGAGGGAGAGAAAAGGAAGGAGAAAAAAGAATAAGGAGAAGGAGAAAGAGGAGGAGGAGGAGAAGGAGGAGGTGGAGGAAGAGGTGTAGAAAAAAGAGGAAGAGGAGGACTATGAGACACACTGGTTCTCCATGTTTCTTTCTGGTGTAGCAGAGACTTCATGAAGCAAGGAGTAAGAAACAATAGAATTGAGGCAAAGAGGGTGAAGTGGAAAGGAGAGCAAACAGTAAAACTACAGAACGTCAAATTGTAGTTTGTTACACATTATATTTAGTGCTCATTTGTGTTCTAAGCTGCTTAAAATTGCTATTAAAATTCATAGTCATTATTAATTTGTGCCTTTGATTTCATAGTCCTTGATTTGTCAAAAGTGAGAGGAGATATTCCTCAGCTCAGGATTAACAGGAAAGTGGAAGAAAAATCAAATAGAGAAATAACTAATGCAATTTTAGCTGTTCTTGAGTTCCCATCCCTCAAACTGCTTTATGAGCCTAGAAAAAAAAATGAAAAGGAAATGAGCTAATACACATACAGTCAAATTTCCGAACAGCTCTAAGTATTACAATAATATGAACTGCTACTAGAAATACTATCTTAAGGGTTATAAACTTATAACCTTAGAGAGCTTCCATTGATACCCAGAGGACCAGAGCTCTAATTCTTGGAGTTCTAGGAGAAGAAATAGCCTCAGGGATTGATTTATAGTAGTTGTCAAAATTTGTTTGCCCATGAGTCTTGACCTCATTTGGGTCAGATTCATTCCCTGTTTAACTGAAGGGAAGTTCTGAAACTGAAGGAGAAAAGCTGCTTCAAGTATAAAGCACATCCTTGGCTCTTATTGACTCACATCTCATCTCCTTCTTCAATACTATAACTTCAGTTCTTAAAGAATTACCTAAACTTTTTACTTTGTTTATGCCCCTTCAACTCTTTGACATCTCATTATTTTCAATAAATTGCCTACCTGTAAATATCTCTATTTTCTTGATTTTTGACACATTGCCTGGATTCTAAATTCATTTTTCTTTCCTTGATTCTCCTTTGTCATATATGTGTGTGTATATATGTGTGTGTGTGTGTGTGTGTGTGTGTGTCCTAATCCAACAAAATCTATGTGGTTCTAACTACCAACATTCATTCAATATTTTGCTATTCCGATTACTTGATGCAAGATCTCCAACCCTGACTTTATGATGTTGGGGAATTTCTCAACCCAAAGATCCTAAGATCCAGAAGGAGAGTATTCCTCTCACATTCACCCCTTCGATTGGGATGTCAATAAATCAAGAGGCAAGACTAGAAGATAAAAAGCTTAATAAGTATCAGCTGATAAGCAGGTATCTAGCAACTGAAGAAAAAAGGGAGACACACTCATACAAAGGATTGTATTACATCTTCTTAGGATGGCAAAAGGAGCATATCAAATGAATCTGCTCAGTTGTTTTCCATATTTGAGATGCTGAATAACAGAGGCAAGAGGTCAGGTGATTTTGACCAAGAAGATTGTTCTAACCTTGTTTTATCTTATTGCCTAAAATCGGGTTTATTCTAGTTATTCTGTAGTTAATCATTTTAGACCATCTTGGTGCTAGAGGCCTTAATTAATCTCATCAGAAGATCTGCAATGGACTTGTCTCCAAGATAGAGCTAGAATTGAAATAGAATGCAGACCATCTTGTCTCTGCTAATAGAACCCTGTAGGCTAGATTTCTTTTTTCTCTAAGGCTTACAGCACAAAGGTTTTATCCATTTCTTTCAGGACGGCTATTCTATAGGCCTAGTCTAAACTGACTTGTTGCCACTTATATTTCTAGTATTAACAATTGTATTTCTTTTCTGCTCCCTGTAATTAGAAAAGAAGCAAAGCTGTTAATGTAATGTAATGGCTTTGAGTTAATTTATTTTCAGAGTTTCTTTAGAAGAAACTGTGTCTTAAAGTGAAAAGACCTGCTTTGTTTCCATATTATTCCCTATTTGAAAGTGTAACAGGGAATTGAACCCCTCTCATCCTTAATCATGGTGAATCTGAGGGTATGTGGTGAATATGAAGGGGGACTGGCCAATGATTTCAGTCCTTACCAGTCTGAGTATCTTTGCTAATTCATACAATTCCCACATAGACTTTGGAACATATGTGAACATTCTGTAACTGGTTCCAGTCTGTTAACCACATTGTAAATAAGAGCTTTGATTGCATAGCCAGAAGTTTGGGTACAGTCATAAGGCTTTAGCTGACCTTATTCCTTCTTTCACTTATTTTGAGTCCCAACTAAAATCCCATCATGTACCCAAAACCCTCCCCATCCTCTCAATTCTAGTACCTTCTCTGTTAGTGATTTTCTATTTATCCTGCACATAGCATGCTTTGTAAATATTTATTTATATGTTGTCTCTGCCATGAGATTGTGAACTCCTTGAGGAGTTTTTGTTCTTTTTTGTATTTTCAGCTTAGCACACAGTAGAATTTAATGTTTATTGACTGATAGCAGAGTTTTAGCACTCTAATAAGAGATACTAAAAGCCAACATGTGGTTCTTTGCTTTCTGGTTGATCCTGATTCATATCTGGCTCTGGAGGAGAAAGTGAGGCTGGTGACTTCACACAGCATCCCCTCACTCAAATCCAATTCATGTATTTGTCATGACTTCACCTCCCTAATATCATGGTCTTCTTTGAGAACAAAGGACAAACATCATCTGGTGGTATCCCTACCTCAATTCTCTCCTTCCAACAAGTTTTCCTCTGTTTAGCTACCATAGTGATCTTCCTGATGACCAAGTTACCTCCCTACTCAATAAACTTGAAGTGTGTTCCTTATTACCTACAGGATCAACTACAAACTCTTCTGTTTGACTTTTAAACCTATTCACAACCTAGCTCCAATCTATCCTCCATAATTCTTCATGCCTGCAATGCTTTTACCTCTTCCTTTTAGAACCCTGTCGCCTCCTCAATGTCTCAGTTTAAGTGCCACCTCCTAAAAGAAGTCTTTTCAGATTCTACTTAGCTAATAACATTCTACTTCTTCCCCACAATTTCTTTGTAATGTTTTTTGCATTATGTACTTACCTTTTGTGTACATGTTATTACCCTAAAATTTTTTTAAATTTTATTTATTTAAGGCAATGGGGGTTAAGTGACTTGCCTAAGGTCACACAACTAGGCAATTATTAAATGTCTGAGGTCAAATTTGAACTCAGGGCCGGTGCTCTATACACTGCACCACTCCTATAAAATTTAAACTCAATTAAGGATGATTCAGTTAAGTTTTCAGCTTTTTCAATTTGAACTTCTTTAAGAATATCATTTTAGGGGCAGTGAGTGGATAGAGCACTGGCCCTGGAGTCAGGAGTACCTGAGTTCAAATTCGACCTCAAACACTTAATAATTACCTATCTGTGTGGCCTTGGGCAAGCCACTTAATCCCTTAATCCCATTTGCCTTGCAAAAGAAAAAAACTCTAAAAAAAACAAAACAAAACAAAAAGAATGTCATTTTAGGGGTGGTTAGATAGCTCAGTGGATAGAGCACCAGTCCCTGGAATCAGAAGGACTTGAGTTCAAAAATGACCTCAGACACTTAATAATTACCTAGCTGTGTGACCTTGTGACTTAACCTCATTGACTTGCAAAACAAAAAAAAAAGGAATATCATTTTAGCCCCCGTTTAGCTCTTGCCATAATATTCATTGGAAATATTGTAGTTATTCAATGAATCAATAAACATTTACTAAGAACTTCCTATGTAGCAAATACAGTATTAAGCCCTGAGAAAAAAAAAAAAGACAAAAGACAGGCCCCTGACCCACCCTCAAGGAGCTCACAATCTAATGTGGTAGACAGCAAACAAAGCTGTCTTTTATCACTACATACAATCATTTCTTTTTGTGTAAAGGCTTTCCAATCATTTTAATGTACAATGACTTCGCATTGCCCACAGAATCAAATTCAAAATCCTCTGTTTGGCAGTCAAAGTGCTTTCATGACCTAACCCCCTCCAACCTTTCTAATCTTCTTAGACCTTACTTACTCTCTGTCACAGTCTTCAAATCAGTATCACTGGTCTTCTGGCTATTCTGTGATAAAGACATCCCATCTCTAGGCTCTGGGCATTTTCTCTGACTGTCCCTCATGCCCAGATAAAATGAAAAACAAGTTATATATAGGATAAATTGAGTCATTTTTCAGTGACATCAGACTCTTTGTGAACCTATTTTGAAGTTTTCTTGGCAAAGATACTGGAGTGGTTTGTCATTTCTTCCTCCAGCACATTTTACAGATGAGAAAACTGAGCTAAACACGGTTAAGTGATTTGTCCAGGGTCACATTGCTGGATTTGAACTCTGGTCTTCCTGACTCCAGCCCCAATCCTCTATTCACTGTAAAACCCAGCTTCCCCATATATATTATAAATAGGGAATAATTGTGAAAGTGAAGAAAGTAGAATTAAGAAGGATTGGAAAAGATTTCCTATAGAACACAATGTTAATACCTTCTCTTGCAAAACTAACAAGATTAAATGTCATTGGAAAATGTATAATAAAATGAATATAAATATAATTCAATATAATATTAAAAGTGATAATTTGTGGTTCCCTAAGTCAATGAGTTTGCCATCATTGCCACTATTTGCCACCATAGAAGATGAGATTTTACTTGGGACTTAAAAAGGAAACCATAGAGATGAAAAAGGAAAGTAATCCAGGCATGAGGGACAGACAGAGAAAATGCCCAGAGCCTAGAGATGGGATGTCTTTATCACAGAATAGCCAGAAGACCAGTGCTACTGATTTGAAGACTTTGTGGCAGGGGCTAAGGAAGGTGTAAGAAGACCAGAAAGGTTGGAAGGGCTTAGGTCATGAAAGGGCTTTGACCGCCAAACAGAGGATTTTGTATTTGATTCTGTGGGCAATGGGAGTCATTGTACATTAAAATGATTGGAAAGCCTTCATACAAAAAGGAGTGATTGTATGTAGTGATAAAAGCACAGAAACTCACAGGCTTGTAGCAATTTGCTATGTTTATCTTCTTGCTAGGAGCACTCATCCTGACAGAGAAGGTTAAAAAGCCTTGAAGAATGCTTCTATATTATGATTAATTAGAGAAGATGAAGATTTGGTAAAGATGATGAAAGGAATAATCATTGAAGGAATCCAGAGGAAAATGAAATAGAATGCAATATCAAGAAGTTGCTAAGTGGAAGAATGTAACATAGACAATGAAAGACAGAAAAGAAACCACATTGGAGCTATGTGACAAATATGAGGCTATTTTCATAGAGGTTGAAATTCAACCTTCTAAAGAAATAGTATCCCTTGGTCCACAGAGAACAATAAGAACTATCCAGGTGTAAATAAAACTTAATTAGCCTTAAAAGGAATAAATACATCTTGATTGGTTGATAACATCCTTCTGAGGATTACAGGAACAACTATATGCAGCTATGACCCAAAGTGCTAACTTTCCTGTAGGAGGCAACTGAGATAAGATAACAAGCCTGCCAATCACTAGAGGAAAAAAAAGTTCCTGGAAAATATCTGGCTAAAGCAAAACAAAAAATCCTTAACCTCAGCTAAATGATTTAAAGTCAAAAGTTATATTTGTATCTCTCCTATCAATTGAAATTCATGGATTTTGGAAAAATGAAGACTTTTTAGAAAGTGAACAGTTTACTAGGTAGATTATGTTATAGAGAAGAATTTAGTTTTCTTCCTCTTGATATATCCTATTGAAATGATAAAATCAGGGAAGAGGAGTACTAGGAAGAGCATATTTGGTGGAAAGTTGTCAATTTAATCAAAATTTTAAAATAAAAATAGCATGAGATATAATACCCAAATAAAAATGTTTAGCCAAGTACTTAAGTAGCTAAAACAATTATTGGAGGAAATAATACAAAATTTAAATTAAAATAATAATCTAAAAATTATTTTAAAATTTTAAATTTAGAAATAATTTAAATTAAAAATTAAATTATTTTTTAAAAATTTAAAAAATTTAAAATTTTAAAATAATTTAAAATTTTAAATTAAAAAATTTAAAAGACATTAGAGGATACTTATGGCCACAACTATTGGTAAAAATGCTGAATTTGGATTTGAAATATCTGAGTTCAAATCACCATCTACTATATACTATTTGTGTGACTTTAGATAAATTTTATTTAATCTCTATGGACCTCAGTATCTTCATCTGTAAAAATGAAGGAGCCACACTAAATATTCACTAAGATATCTTCCATATCTTCTTCAATTATCCTTTAACCCTATGCTTACTTACCAAAGTACATGCAAATATCTAATAATTAAAAATCTTCATCCACTGGTCAAAAATAATTAAAATAAATAATTAAAATCAAAATTTTAATGGAGGGAGGTAAGTATAAAATGTACAACATTAAAATTAAATGAATGAGATTTAAAAGTAGAATGTAACAGAGAAAGGATATTATATAATTAAAGTAAATAGAACAGTTAAAAAATGACAGAGTAGTACTATAAATCAGGTTTTATATACCTGTGTAGTGAGGTTTTGGACTTACACTTCTACTCCACATTTGGCCCTAGCAGGTCAGGCCCCAGAGCTTGATTGGCTACATCTCTTGTCTTTAGGGGAAGTGCTCTTCCTTCCCTAAAGAAGATGCTCTTCTAATCAACTGTCTTGAAATCATCTCTCTATCCACTAAATTATAGTGCCTCATATGTTTGTCTATTGCATGTGTGTGAGATAGTTACATTGAGGCTTTGCAACTATAAAGTGAATTAAATGTAATCAGGTACCAGGAAGTGACTGTATGTATTTGAATTCACACTATTTGAAGCTAAAATTTTGTAAAATATAGTGTGGAAATAGTGTGAAATCAAATAATATGAACAATGTCAGAGAATTTCAGACCTAGCTGTATTATATCATCTAACCACACATCAGTGATTTATGTTTTTGATGTTGTAGGTACTTTGTTCAAAAATGCAGGTTACAATTCTTCTGTCTTCACAAATAGTTACAGTGGTTATAAAAAAAAATCACTGCATACAAGCCATCCTTTTTGTATGGAGGTTTTCTATATAGCTAATATTATCATTCACTGCTGTATATCTTCCAAGACTTTCCAGCTTGGTAGGGTCTAACAGGATACATTTTACTTTAGCCTACCTTTTGAGAATCCAAGATTTCCTCCATGCCATGATAAGGTACTAGAGTAATACTATGGGGGAAAATCAGTACTTCAGGAATTAGTTTGAATGAGAAAAATGAAATTCAGGGAAATAAAGCCACATCACACAGGTAGCAAGGATCCTAGTTGAGTCTAGTTCCAACTTTGGAATTCTTAGTTCTTAAAAGTCCTCCACAAATGAACTGATCTACTATTAGACAACTACCATTTTTATACCTAAATCCAGGATCTGGTTCTTTGAGCAAATCACATGCTATTTTCTATATGATACTATTTATATACCTTCATCCCCTGACCAATATCTTAAAATATTCTTGAATTAATGACTTAAACTTTACAGTGTTGTTGTAGGAAAATTCCTTAACATCTAATTTGCATTATTTGTTGAATCTGGATCTTCTTTAATTACATGAATTGAAATTAGGGTAGAACCCACACTCTTGAGGATTATAGATCTTTCAGAAAAATACCAAGGGGAAAAAAACCTTAACACAGTATTTCAGGGAAATCATACAGAATTATTGCACCCTTTCCCAAGAAATGTTTCTTGTCCAGAAATATAGAGCAAATAGCCAAGTAAAGATTGGAGAATAGAGAAGACCACAACAGAAACAACAAATTTAACTTAACTAAGAAGCATTGCAATCAAATTAAGGATTAAATCTAAGTTCCAGTTATCATTTGTAGTTTTTGTCCTTGCCCTTGAAGAGGACCATTACATCAGGTCATGACTTATAAGTTAATTGGATTTAAGTAAGACAGGACTGTGCCCTCTCACTCTTCAGAGCCTTCTAGGTCCAGTGGCAAGTATAAATCAGGACCATTGGTGATGACCCTGGATGAAATGGTAGATATTGCTCTTTTTTTCATGTCCCAATTAGTATAAATAATAAATCCTGTGAAATAGTCACATATACTCTAAATCACATTATTCAAAGTTAAAATTATGTAAAATATTGGTTCCAGTCCAATGGAAACATACAAGGAATTCAAATAATGTGATGACTTCTTGAGATTCTTCATTTCCACTAATCTAGACCTAGTTACACAATATCAAACAAAAAAACTCTGCAGGCAGTTAGAAAAAAAAATCTTTCACATCTCACAGATAATCATTTGACTTTCAGCAAAATGGAAGAATTCAAGACAATCCTCTGAAAGAAAGTAGAGTAAATATTCAACATACAAACTCATCAAAAAGAAGAAAATCAAATACTGTGAGATAGAAATGAAATGTTTGCTTTCACATTTCTAGTTCTAGATAATGTGATAAACTTAGTTTGAGAGGGAAGTATTTGTTTCTTTCTTTAGGGAAAAAAATGTACCTTGTTTGAAAGATGTCAAGAAGGAAAAAGATACTATTAACAGGTTAAAGAATCAAAGAAGGAAAAAAAATTTAGAGAAAATTAGAAAAATAATAGGAGGAAGAAAGGAATGAATGATTACTTTAGAGACAAAATATATCATTTCTTCATTGGTAAATCAGTAATTCTTGGTGATATGATAACCATTCTCAGACAAGCAGAGAAGATGATGGGAAAAGTGATGCACAGGAAAAAACTGATCATTACTCAAGAGGAGAGATAAATGTCTTTCTCTTTAAAAGTTCTGCTCATCTTTCCATATGTTGTGAATTCCTAGAACTTAGTTTGCTTGGAGAAGCTACACCTTTGCTTAAGGGTAAATAAACATTACGTCCCTCTATTTCTGGGAATCACTGTCTCTGTGAATTCTTCACTCTGCTCAAAATCCAAACTCCATCAACATGATATAAAAACAAATAGGTCAGCATTACCTTACCCTCAAAAGATTATTGCCATAAAATTACCATATTGATGATTAGATCATTGAGACACAGGTTAGCTTTAGTAACCATATTATTGTAAGTTTATCACCATAAAAATGCCATACAGAAATGTTACCCAGATGCCCAGCAATACTGTAATGTCATGGCGCCTCAATGATATGGGAAAGAACTACAACTAAAAGCTGAAGTCTTGTTTCCTTTACTATTAAGCCACTGAGTTAAGAAGGTTCTGGAAGAGGGAGAGCATAATCTCTGCATAAGATTCCCCTCATTTTAATCCACATAATGTACATGTCATATCACCATTCATTTGATGTCAAAGGACTACAATCAGGTGAAAAAAGAAAAAAAGAAAGAAAAGGATCAAGTCCAAAGAAGTTAGTAGCATAATGGATTGAGTGCCAGGTCTGGAGCCAGGAAGGACTGAATTCAAACTTGGTCTCAGATATTTATTGGCTATGTGACCCTGGGCAAGCCACTTAAGCCTGTTTTTCTTAATTCCTTTTATGTAGAATGAGACACAGAAGGAAATGGCAAACCTCTCCTCGGTATTTTTGCCAAGAAAACCTCCAAAATGGGTCATGAAATATTGGACATAATTGAAACAACTATCAACTACAAAGTATGTGAAATACAATGCATTTCTCATTATAGCCAGGTATTTCTTTTGAGAATTTACATTCCTAAAAAAGGGAAAGGAATAACAAAGAATACAGAATGAAACTATTTCTTGGGAAGAGGTGCTACAAATTAATATTGAAATTAAGAAAAAAGAAGAGATAGGAATGTGCTTTGGGGTAAAAAAAAAAGGGAAAATTAAGTATGAAAGAACTCTTATCTGAGCTTGGAAAGGGAAGGGCAAAGAAAAAAGTAGAATGGGTTTGGGTGTAACAGGTGGGAAGGAGAGATAAACAGAGGAGGTGGGGATCAGATAAATGTGAAAAAAAACAATCCATAGAATCAAAGTACTGATTTAGGAGAAAAAAATCCAAAGGAAAAAATAAATTATAAATTATAAATATTAA
This sequence comes from Macrotis lagotis, assembly GCF_037893015.1. Lineage (NCBI taxonomy): Eukaryota > Metazoa > Chordata > Mammalia > Peramelemorphia > Peramelidae > Macrotis > Macrotis lagotis. The sequence continues at coordinate 722,802,612 of NC_133658.1, read as the reverse complement.
ATATAATATATAATATAGAAACATTAAATACATTAATTAAATAAATAAAAATTATAAATAAGTTATAATACCAAATGAGAATGGAAGATTCTTCAATAAAACAGAAAGAGAATAAAATTTCTAATTTTTTCAGACTTAATAATTTGCTACATAAAAGAGAGACATTAAGCATAGATACATACATACATAGTGATAATCAAGATAATACAAGAGATGAAATAAAATGAATTTATGGAAGCAAAGAACTGGAAACAAAGTAGAGATACTCTTCATTGGGGAAATAACTAAACAAATTAGCTATATGGTACATGCATATAATGGAATATTCCTATGCTGTAAGAAGCAATGAATATGATGAATACAAAGAAGTATGGAGAGAGTTATGTAAACTGATATAAAATGTTAATCAAAGAAGATAATAGACATAATAATGTAAATTAAAAGAAAAACTGCAAAGCATTTATAATTGAATGTAGAAAAATTACAAAGAATAAGAATGACCCAAAAGAAGAGAAAAGGGAAGACAACATTTCCAACCTAAGAAGAGATTTGATTATAGATTATATATAGTCAGATTATTTTTTCAATATATTAATTGATTTTACTGGTTTACTGATTTTTTTTCCTTTAAAAAATTCTGTCAAATGGAGTCACTCTCTAGAAAGAGAAAAGGGATTTAAGGAGTGAATTTAGGCAACATGAAAGCACAATTATTGATAAAATATATTTATTTGAAAATTATATATATACATACATATATATTTATTTGAAAAACTTCAATATCTTACAATTTGCTACACTTGTCAGTTTATCTTTTTTTTCAGCTGTCTTTTCAGATGCTCTAAATGTGTCTGTTAAGCTATATACAGAGATATTTTTTTTGCAAGGCAATGGGGTTAAGTGACTTGCCCAAGGCCACACAGCTAGGTAATTATAAAGTGTCTGAGGTTGGATTTGAACTCAGGTACTCCTGACTCCAGGGCCGGTGCTCTATCCACTGTGCCACCTAGCTGCCCCCTGTTAAGCTATATACTGAATGACATTTGAATATGTAACAAAATTTATTATAATTCCAATTGTACATTGAGATAAGAGCAATAAAAATTGATAGTCAAAAGAGATACGAAAAATACATTATGCTCAGTCATTATATATACTTGAAAATAGCATTATGTTAGAATTAAAACAGCCCCCCCTTCCCTTTATAACTTTACTAGGCTTTGACCCCTGCTCCTTATTCTATGATAATAGTAGCTTATTACTTTGCCATTGTCATGGTAAAGATTAGAACTGCCATTGACAAGCTGTTTATCCTGCAATGATAAGTGTCTCTCCAAGCTATTGAATATGTCATAATTTGACTATTTATGCAAATCTACCTATCTACATAAGATCAGCCTGTATCTCAAGTTGGCTGAGAGATTGGTTGACAAGATGTTGCTTATTGAGCTTTTAGAGTACAGTCCTCAAGTCTTATCTGTTTAACATTTTATAATCAATGATTTGATTAAAAGCACAGGAAAGAGAATCCAAATATTGGATTTCAAAGCTTAGAAGTATAGCTAATATTCCAATGGTAGAATTAAAGCTTTTTATTATTTTTTATTTTTTCCAAACACAGTAAAGATGTTTTCAATATTGATTTTATATAAGATTTTGAGTTCCTCAGTTTTCTGCTTCCCTCCTTTCTTCTCAATGCCCCATGACAAGTAATTTTGATGAAGTCAAGGTTATATATGTACAATTATATTTAACATATTTCCATATTGTTGTTGTTGTTTGTCCTTCATTCTCAAAGAAGGCCATGACATCAGGAAGTGATGCCATGACATGCATATGAATTAGATTTGAGTGAGGGGTTACTATGCTAAGTCACCAGCCTCACTTTTTCTTTCCTAGTCATCCATATCAATGCTAGATATGGATCAGAATGATTGGAGATGGCCCTGGATGTGAGGCAATAAGGGTTAAGTGACTTGCCCAGTGTTACACAACCAGTATATGTCAAATGTCTGAGATCTGCATAATTAGTCAAATTATGATCACTTTTTGATAGGGTTACTAGATTCACTAACTCAAAACAGTTTAGATATGAATATTCAACAAAGAAGAATGTACAAATTTACAGGAAAACATTTAATAACTAGGGGCAGCTAGGTGGCATAGTGGATAAAGCACCGGCCTTGGAGTCAGGAGTACCTGGGTTCAAATCTGGTCTCAGACACTTAATAATTACCTAGCTGTGTGGCCTTGGGCAAGCCACTTAACCCCATTTGCCTTGCAAAAACCTAAAAACAAAACAAAACATAATAACTGTCTCTATGTGGATAGTGTCCCTGGACCTGGAGTCAAGAAAACTCAGCTTTGTGAGTTCAAATATAACCTCAGACTCTTATTAGCTTTGTGACCCTGGACAAGTCACTTAATCCTGTTTGCCTGTTTTTATTTCCCTATCAGCCATTTTGTGAAAGAAGAATCAGAACATGGGGCAGCTAGGTGATACAGTGGAGAGAGCACTGGTCCTGGAGTCAGGGGGACCTGAGTTCAAATCTGACCTCAGATACTTAATTCTTACCTAGTTTACCTTGGGCAAGTCACTTAACCCCATTGCCTTGCCCCCCCAAAATAATGAAAGGGATCAAACCAAAAAAGAAAAAACAGAATCAGAACAAAGGCAACCAAAAATTCCTTGATATAAAACTCTATTAAGACTAGAACTATAAGTTTAATTTAATAAGATGAAATTGGAAAGAAATAATATACTGACACAATGGAAAGAGGGTTGGTCTTCTTACCAGGAAAACCTACTTTCAAATTTTACCCTTCACAAACTGAATTTGTGATGCTGGTTTCAAAGTCGACTCTCTAACCATTGTGCTGTGAAGTTACTGGCCTGCATTCAAAGAATGAGTTGTCTCAGCTGAGAGCTCCTCAAACTTTACTACTGAACCATTTGTTTTAAAGCAGTTTTTAAGATGATAAGATGTATGCCTCAGGACAACTGTTTTGTCAGCTATTGGAAGATAGGTTTGAGAAAAGGAATTTAGTAATAGAAAGACCAATGAAAAGATTATAATAGCATTCCACACCTTAGGTGATAGGTGTCTATAACAGGATAGCAGTTGTGTGGGTGGAAAGAAGAACTTCATCTTGGATTTTTCCCTCTTTCTAGATGATTCTTAATTGAAACTCTATGACAGAATCATAGGAAAACTATCCATTCCCTTCTTCCACTAGCTGAAATTTTAAAATTTATCACTCATGCAGTAATCTATTTCCTTACTTACTGATACATTCATTGAACCTCAATTAACTCAACAGTAATAGCAAGAGGGGCCAGCTAGGTGACACATAGGATACAGCACCAACCCTGGAGTCAGGAGAATCTAAGTTCAAATCTGACCTCAGACACTTAAAGTTTACTTAACTGTGTGACCTTGGGCAAAAAACAAACAATAATGGCATGAGATATCTATTTAATATTCTCCTTGTGTTAATTTCCTGACATAAATAATGACAGGAAAATATTCAATTTATATTTCCTATTTCTCAAATATCTTGTTAAAAATATATGGAAACCCTTTGAGATATCTAAGCAAAAACTAGTAGTATAATGGTATATAATGACATGAATTTTTCTATATTTGATTTTATAGATAAAAGAATGACTTTGAACAAACATACCTACCAGAAATTTTTAAATAGAGCAAAAAGTTATGTCAAACTCCAAATCTCATCAATAGACTGAAACTACTCAGTGCTTACAGATATAAGCAATAATAGAGTTAAGGAGAAAAATTTGATAAAAAAAACTATTATAGAAGAAATAAAAGTAAAAGGGAAAGATTACTACCATAACATTCTACTGCCTCTCAAAAAGTCACTAAAGGAAATACTCTACTTTGATATCTAATTTTTAGGTAGCTATTTTAGAGAATCTTAGATATGGAAGAAACCTTAGAAGTCATCTTATGTAGACCCTAACAATATTTGCAAAGAAAAGAATCATTAGAGATGGCAAGCAAAGAACAAAAAATAAGCAGGTATTCGGGTAACCAGTCACCTATTATACTAGAAGGGGAAGGAGGTGATTCGGAAAGACTGTTATCATCCATTCAGGTCAATTTTGGCATATAGTGTTCATTTTTGAGATATATTAGTGTTATAAAGTGATTTTAATATTATTGCTTTTTTGCCCTTCAATTCATTTGCAAAAAAAATCTTTAAAAAAACAAAATAAAATAGTAGTGATAATCCCAACAATATAACAGATTAGTAAAATTTAAGATTTGCAAAATCCTCCAGTTTTCAAGGACTGTATTCCAAGCACTACATGCTTTTAATTGCTTCTATTTTGGCCTAAATTATCCAATTTAGTTGCTTTGACCTCAGGGGCATTCTTGCTTCCTCACTCTCATTTGCTCCACAAATCTAATCTGTTATAAAGTTTTGTAGTTTTGACCTTTACTGTGTCTTCAATATTCATCAGTCATCTTTTACACAGTCACCACTTGGTGTAGGCTCTCATCACCTGGACATTTCTCTGCTTCATCCTTTCCTATTCCAAATGATCTTTTAGAAACCTTTTCTCTCTCTTCAAGTCCCCTTTTGTCTATGCCCTCAGGCTAAAAGATAATTTCTTTCTCTACAACTTCTCTTACGAAAGTTTCCCTTTTCTTCATTCACTATCTTATCTTAGTCACTATCCTAGTTGGGGCCCTTGCTGAGACAATTGTAATAGCTTCATTGTGAGTCTCTATGCCTCATATTCTTCCCCATTCCAAAGCATACTCTATACAACAACAATTTCCCTAAAATTGAGCATGTTATTCTCTTCCTTAACCAAATACAATGGTTACCTATTACATCTACACATTAAAATATCCATTCCTCTTTTTGGTATTTAAAGCTCTTTATAATCTGGTCTTTTCCTATCTTTTCATCCTTTGTATATATTTCACCTCTCCACAAACTCATTGGTCCAGTTATATTGCTCTACTTGCTTTCCTTGCCTAGAATGTTTCGTTCTCCACATTGATGCATTTGTACTTGGAATGTACCCTTTCTTTACCTCTACCTCTTAGAATCCCTGTTCAAATGCTGCCTTCTATTAAGAGGCATTTTCCTAGTTGCTAGTGCTTCTTTAAAGTTATTCCATGTAATTGGGAAGGAGTAAATGAATTCAGTCCTTATGAGCATGTGCAGGTTACTCAACTGATAAAAATCTTCATGTAGATTGTTGAACATATGGGATACTCTGAAAATGGTTCTGGTATTTTAACCATGTAAAGAAGCTGAGCTTTTTTTATTTGGCTGTGAATACATTCAAAAGTCACTAGTCAATTTGAGCCACTTTTCTATCTTTTTCCTGCCCAGGGGCATTCCAGTGAGAAAAGAATGACAATGCTCTAATGAGAAAAATCTCAGACCTTCCCCATCTGAGGATCTGACACATATGACTTGTGAATATTAACCTTTATTCTTTGACTTAATATTTGTTCTTTTGATCTAGATAAAAAAAGTTTAGAGATGAAGATTAGAGAGTGTGAGCTTTGAAATGTCAAGAGAGGAATCTACCTGAATTCTGGGAGCAGAATCCATGTGAACTCTATAGCCAGTCTAAAACTGAACTTTTGAGGTGAAGAACAACCTTTTGGACATGGTCTATGAGTAGTTAGGACAAATATTTATCCAATAGCAGTTAGTACATATTTGGGCATGAACTTAATGGTTCTTGCTTAGGTCTTCCTGACTCTAGCTAAGTTTTGTGCTCTATCCATAGTCATCCTCCTTCCTTGCTTCCTTGCTTCCTTCCTTCCTTGCTTGCTTCCTAGCTTGATACCTTCCTTTCCTCTTTTCCATATCATTTCTTCCTTTGTTCCTTCCTCTTTCCTACTCTCCCTATGTCTTTGTATCTATCTACAAATATCTGAGAGAGACAGATACCTTTTGATATAGCATTTAAAGGCAGTATGAAATTTTCTCTGTGTGTTTTTCTCTAAAGAATGTCAGTCAGATCATGATATCATAGATTTAGAGTTGGAATGGACCTTAAAGCTCCTTTAGTCAAAACACTTCAAATTATATATAGAGAAACTGAGGCCCAGAGAGGTTAAATAATTTGTCCATGGTCAGATATCCATCACTTTTTCTACTTTGGAGGGAGAAGCAACACTGAAGTGGGGAAAGGATAGTGGAATGCTGATGGAAATTACTTTCTTTTCTGAGAACCTATTATACTTATTGGAAAATACACTAGAGATATATGACATGACCAAATGCTGAGAACACTGTTTTCTTTTATTTTTAAATTTTTTTTAAGGCAATGGAGTTAAGTAACTTGCTCAAGGTCACATAGCTAGGCAATTATTAAGTGTCTGAGGTCATATTTGAACTCAGGTCCTCCTAATTTCAGGGCCAGTGCTCTATCCACTATGCCACCTAGCTGCCCCAGAACACTTCTCTTAAAGTGGATAGATAAAGCAGTAATTTTAATACTTTAATGATCTTGATGATATTGCAATATTGCTTGTTACATTATATATTTCATTCAATGTAAACTAAAGTTGGTTACAATTGATTTAATGCAAGTCAAGGAACTGGTAATTAAGCTGTGTCCAACAACATAAACTATATCTACATTATCATAGAATTTACTCATCAATTGTATCTCAGAAATAATTTTAAAAATTCTGTTCATCAACCAGACCTAGAACTGAAAAGTATTAAGTACGTGTTCAGTGTTTTTCTGGTATTTTTTTGCTGAAATGAATTCTCATGGTAACAATACAATTCTATTTGAAGTTGCATGTACCCATAAACAAGGTAGGATCAAAAATATCTACGTAGTTTTCTGTTTCTTTCCCTTTTCCCCCCTTCTATCCTTTCTCTCTGAAAGTGTATCCCCACATGAATTCTACTCCTAGACCCCAGGTAGCAGGTTCTCTTGACCTCTCAAACTCACACTCTCTAATCTTCATCTCTAAACTTTTTTATCTAGAACAAAAGAATAAATCCTAAGTCTAAAAACTAAGGCTGATGTCCAAAAGGCATTAGAGAGGCAAGTTTACAGGTTTGAGAATGGTCCCATGCACAACTGTCATTGATAGACCAGGATGACAGGTAAAGTAGGGAAATATTGTGGTTTATCATTTGAATAGATGGTACATAAGAATAGCCTCAAGCTAGCTAATATCTCATGAACAAGTGCTTATCAGATGTGCTCTCAGTGCACAAGAATACAAGGACACTATTCTGCTGATTCTGAATAGATGACCAACAGCTTGTTGATGGAAGGCAACTGAAATTTTCTAGAAATTTTCAATGTTTTCTTCTATGGATCTTTTTCTCTTCTCATTTTTAAGCAAGTATTTTTCATCTGAAGTGATTCCCATAGTAATAACCAGGCAGTTTCTGCTTGAGTGTTGTGTGTGTGTGTGTGTGTGTGTGTGTGTGTGTGTGTTGCCATTTGTGCTCTCTACATTCAGTGTCTTTCAACTTCTTAAAAGATGAATACATGATTCAGTAGACCAAAATCGGTATTAACTTTGGATAAAAATCAAAAGTCATTTTCTATATGTATAACAGCTGAATTACCTGTTTAAATAAGCTTTCACTTTAAAAAAAAAGGAACTGGGGGCAGCTAGGTGGCTCAGTAAATAGAGCATCAATCCTGTAGTGAAGAGACCCTCAGACATTTGATATTTACTAATTGTATGATCTTGGGCAAGTAACTTAACCTCTTTGACCCACTTAAATTAAAAAAAGGGAAATAAATAAAATGAAAACATTGAGTCTATTATCATTTCTTAATAAAGTTTGAGTAATGCAAAACAGTTATCAAAACAAGAATCTGGAAACTGTTAAGGTAGCAAGAACCTTATCTCTTTCCTCTGTTACTAGAAAAGTGAGGGGAAAGCAAATATAGTGGGCAACTGGTCATTGAGAGATCAATTCTTAGAGAACAAATAATATTCCCTGCCTTTTTTAAATGGGAAAAACACATGGAATTTTGGACAGCCTTCTATGGGAAGTCCCACTATAGGAACCTGAAGACTAAAGGGTTGTTATAGTATAGGGATGAGTAATTTTCTAGTTCATTTTAAAGTTGGAAGTTCTAATGATGGTGCCAGAATTGAAGGATTGATATACCCCTCCCCAAAAGCCTTTTCACCTTTCTTTCTTTTCTGTCAGCCTTTCAAGTGAAAGAGATTTCTGTGAACTGTCCACAAGGGAAGGAAGCCCTATCAACTAACTGCTATGTGTCTGTTTATGAAAGACATTTATGTTCTGTTCCTGTTGTGTCTTTTCTTTCCTGATCTTAGGTGAATGAGCACCTAGATGACTAGAGAGATCAGAAAATCCATTCAAGGTACCACCATAAACCAAAATCTGGAGCTAATAGTATTAGCACCTGAATTCAATGAAGGGTCAATACCATAAACAAATGAGACACTTAACACAGGCCAGCAGGAGACTGACTCAACAAAAAACCTACCAGGTCCTACCAAAATAGCCCAGCTAAGCAAGGATGAAAATCATCTATTGAACTCACCACAACTTGCTTCAAAAAACTTTTCTACTTATTCTTTTATTTTAAATTTTTGTTTATTTAAGGCAATGGGGTTTGAGTGACTTGCCCAAGGTCATACAACTAGATAATTATTGTGTCTGAGTTGGAATTTGAACTCAGATCTTCCTGACTCCAGGACTGGTGCTCTATCCACTGTGCCCACCTAGCTATCCCCACTTTTTTTTTATTTTTTGCAAGGCAATGGGGTTAAGTGGCTTGCCCAAGGTCACATGGCTAGGTAATTATTAAGTATCTGAGGCCAGATTTGAACTCAGATACTCCTGACTCCAAGGCCAGTGATCTATCCACTGTGCCACCTAGCCACCCTGTATCCCTACTTATTCTTAATGCACATACTTCAACCACCAACTTTCCCTTTATGATGTCACACTTATACTTAGGAGTATCTTCAAACAACATATAGCAGCATTTCTAATCCCCAAAATTTCTTGCCCTTTCTGGACAGACAAATACTAATCACTTGCTTCCTCTCTCAGTAACCCTTTCAAGAGAGAGAAATCTTCCTGAGAAAGGAGCCTAGCATTTTCTCTTCTCATCTCAGATCCATTGTATTATATGTTCATCATGGTAAAGTTTTTCAAATATTTTTATTCCGGAAGACACTATGCCTATTGTCCAGAACATTACAGAGCCTCTTCAACAAGATCCATACTAACTCAAAAATTAATGACAACAATCTACACCAGAAACACAAAGCTCATTTAAAAATATGCATCATTGCTTATGAGGTAGAATTCAGGCAAGAATTCCACTGAATTAGTCAATCAACAGCTGTAGATTGACCATAAACTAGGTCCAGAACTGAGCATGAGGATTGAGCTATATAGCATTTAGGAGATTATACTTTTCAATGATCTAAGGGACTATCAGTCACAATTTTTTTTGTCTTTTATCACCATTTTTTCATAGTACTGTGGTCCATGAATCATGGAACATTATGAGTTCAAAAGAAGGAAAATTACAGGTTATTATAGATACATTGTGGGTTTAGAAGCTTGCAGTATATTACCAATGATGATATGTGGAATTTGTATAAAATACATCATAAAGATTATGAATGATCAAAAAAATAATGGAAACTGTTATGCAACAAGAGTGAGGGATCATAGTTGGACATCCCAAGTGCCATATTGTTAAAAAAGGAACCAGAGGAAGGTCTCTAGCATGTTGGGCAGATCAATGGAAGAGTTACAGAAAACATGGGTAGGATTTCCATATCATTAAACAAGGAGAATTGTGATGTGATCTGGTATTTGAAGTACCCTTCCTAATGAAATAAAAATTCCATTGAATTCATCAAATTTTTCAGTCTTATTACATTAAAATGATAGGCACCATGGCATAATGGATTGAGAGATGACCAGAAAATCCTAGATTCAAACACCCTACCCACCTTTGGATTGTTGTGAGACCTGGATAAGTAAATTAAATTTTCAGTCTTTTGGTTTGCTGGCTAAGTCTAAAAGTCCTTTGTAGTGATTCATAATAAAGATTGATATTATTTAACCATAATGTTAGATGTGGTTTAATTTTAATGAATACAATTTAACATAATATCTGTAGTTCAGATTTTTGCGAAATGTACTTCTTATGCCAGATTATTCTTAGAAACTGTGACTGAGGGAGTTTTCTAATAATAACAACAATAGTTGATATTCATATAGCAGTTTAAGGTTTACAAAATATATCACACTTACTATTTCATTTGATTTGCATTATAACTCTGACAGATAGGTAATATAATTTCTATAATTCCTGTTTTGCAGAATAATCAATAAATAAACATTTATTAAGGACCTACTATGTGTCAGGCAATGTATTAAGTGCTAAGATGAGAAAATCAACAGTCGGAAAGATTAAATGACAATGTTTTTCAAGCAACTAATAAGTATTAGAAGAAAGATTTGAATTAGATTTGCCCTGATTCTAAGCCCAGGGATCCTTTTCCATTGCTTCATGTTTCCTTCCTTTTTTTTTTTGTAAGGCAGTGACTCGCCCAAGATCACACAGCTAGGTAGTTATTAAGTGTCTGAGTCCACATTTGAAGTCAGGTCCTCCTGACTCCAGGGCTGGTGTTCTATTCACTGCACCATCTAGCAGGTCTATATCCTTTCTTTTTAAAATATATCATGGATTGGAATCTTTATACCAACTATACAAGCATAGAAAAATAAAATTGAAATACATATCTAAGCATAAGGATAATTCATCAAACTATACCAAACATTAGACTATATATATATTTTTTTTGTTTAGGTTTTTTGCAAGGCAATGGGGTTATGTGACTTTCCCAAGGCCACACAGCTAGGCAATTATTAAGTGTCTGAGACTGGATTTGAACCCCAATGCTCCTGACTCCAGGGCCGGTGCTTTATCCACTGTGCCACCTAGCCGCTCCTACTACATTTCATTGTTAAAAAAAATCACCTCTATTCTCATGATTAACTTTTATCTGAGGGATCTAATCAGCTTAATCCATTTTATACATACACAGATATGTATGTGTCTATCTATATCTATATATCCATATTTAGCTAGATATAGATTGGCTACAGTATAGGGTTCATGCTGGGTATCTCTGGGAAATAAGATTATGAAGGTAAACACTGCAAAAATTACAGAGGGACTAGCTATGGAATGTGGCCTTTTTCTCAAAGGAAAATGGGAGTCATTGAAGATTTTGGAACAGTGATGCTTTATGAAAATTCAACTCATGGCAGTTAATGGCATGAACTATAGGAAGAGACCAGTTAGAATGACACATCAGCTTAGAGGTGAGAGAATAAAATCAAATATTTAAGTGTTGAAGTGGGAATAGAAAATGATAGCTATCAGAGATATAGAAAAGAGTCAAATGATTAAATTACCTTAGTGATTAGATTAGATTATATTGGAAAGAAGGGGTATATCAGTATTTAGGAGGACTAGTACTTCTAGTACAAGAGCTTGCTTTTTAAGTCTGTATAATGTTTGTAGGCTACCTTCACTGATCTTTCAATTGTGGATTCAAGAAATTATAGCATTCATAGCAGCTCACCCCAGTAAAATTGTCTTGGGAGACAGGCTAAACCAGGTTGAGGGTAACCAACAGGAATCCTCAAACTCCTCTGTAAGTCAGAGGTAGAGGAGAGTTTTATCTAACCGAAGCATATGAAGACTACCCTTAGAAGAACTGGTTGGATGAGAACAATTTCCTCCAATGGCCATGAAGGTGGATGAAGCAGGATCTGTGGAGTTCTCAGTGCTTGGTCAGACATCAAAGATTCGAAGTTCATCCTCTGCATCCAAGGTCACTGTCGGTTGTCTTGTCTTTTGTTTTGCCAATGGACTTTAGTGATTTGGAAAGAGAGTCTTTGTGCAATTCTGTCTCTCTTAAATCCAATTCACACCTCTTAAAAGTGAAAGATGAACAACAGTTTGGGAAGAGAAGGATATGGGGTAAAAAAAACCACAGTGCCTGATAATAAACGTTTTCTCTCCCTATTTATCAAGCCTGGGTAACTGAAGAATGATGTTACTATCAACTGAAATAGAGAAATAAGGATGAAAGATAATTTTGGGGGGAAGTTAAGTATTATGATTTTAAGTATGTTGATTTAGCATACTGCTATGACATTCAGGTGGAACCATGTAGCAGAGCATAGAAATACACTCTCTATTCTTCTCAATCCATCTAAAACTTAACCTGATTTCAAAGCTCAACTCAGATCCTAATTCATCTATGAGGGCTTAATCTAGCAGGTAAATGAGTATTAGAATCAAAAGATTTGGCTTTAGATTTCAACTCTGATACCAGGTTCCTGTCATCTCCTTGAGTATCAGTTTTCACATCTGTAATATGTGGAGGTTGGCCAATGGACTATGATCCTATAACCACTTCAAATTATGATATTTCTTTGAATTTGTATAGTCCTTTTACAATTTTTTAAACATTTTTATGCATTATATTATTAGCTAACATTTCATTAGTCAAGAAATATTTAATCCTACTACACCAGACAGTAGTAAAGACTGGGCATATAAAGAAAAAAGTAAAAAACAAAATGAAACAACATCCCTCCCAAAAAACAGTTCATGCCCTCAAAAAGTTTACATTTTAATTGAAGAGACAACATGTACATATATAACTTTGCTAGTAGCTAGATCAAGAAAGGACTTTTTTTTTTTTTGGTTTTTGTAAGGCAATGGGGTTAAGTGGCTTGCCCAAGGCCACACAGCTAGGTAATTATTAAGTGTCTGAGACTAAATTTGAACTCAGGTCCTCCTGATTCCAGGGCCTGTGCTCTATCCACTGGGCCACCTAGCCACCCCCCCAGGAAAAGATTCTTAAAGAAGAAAACACTTGAGCAGAATTTGAAGATAGAGCATTCAAGCTAGGAGGGAACAACCAATAGAAAGGCATGGAGATGAGATATGGATTATTGTGTGCAAGAAACAGCACATCAAGGCAGTATATAGAGGAGTAGGGGAGAGTAAGAAGCCTGGGAAAAAAGAAGGATCAGATCGTGAAGAACTTTAAATGCCAAACAAAGATGTCTATATTTGATCCTAGAGGTAAGATGTCTATTGAGTAATGGAAGAGGGTATGGCATTATCCTATCTGTGTTTTAGGAAAATCATTTGGCATTTCGGGATGGATTGGAGTAGAGGGAGGTTTGAGGTAGGAAGAACTTATTGGAAATTACTGCAACAGTCTTGGTAAGAGGCAATGAGGGTTTTAAGCGGAGAGAAGACGAATATATGTATCTTTGATTGGAATTTAAAAAGATATTTTTATTTAAGGCAATAGGATTTTTAAGTGACTTGCCCAAGGTCACACAGCTAGGCAATTATTAAGTTTCTGAGGTTGCATTTGAACTCAGGTCCTCCTGACTCTATGGCCAGCACTCTAGCATTGTGCCACCTAGCTGTCCTTGAAAATATAGTTTTTAAAAATTGCTGATAGGGATACTTCTATCAGTTAATCTAGTTTTTACTTATTTAAAATATTTAAAAAATTTTTCTTCTTTTAATCCCTATCCCAACCATTTAGAAGGTAAACAATATGATCCCTGTTATACACACACACACACACACACACACACACACATGTATATGTATGGAATATCCTGCATATTTCCATATTAATCAAGTTACAAAAAAAGCAAGAAAATTTAAAAAATGAAAAAAATTCTTCAGTCTACATTCAGAGTTTATCAATTCTCTCTTTGGTGGTGGATATCATTTTTCATTATGAGTTCTTTGGGATTGTCATGTATCATTGTATTAATCAAAATTGCTAAGTTTTTCACAGTTGATTATTGTTACAATATTGCTGTTACTACATATAATGTTCTCCTGGTTCTGTTTACTTAAATTTGCATCACATCACATAAGTCTTTTCAGGTTTTTTTTTCTAAAATCATTCCTAAAGGGGATGAATATTATAGATCTTGTAGCAATACTGCATATGAGGGGCTAGGCAGAATGGCAAGTTGAGAATGACATTGGTGTTGTAAACTTGGCTGAGTTGAAGGATGAAGGTACCTTAGACAATAACAGCAAAGTTCAGAAGAAATGTGTTATGGTTTGGTTTTCTTTTTCTTTTTCTTTTTTTTTTTTTGGCTTTTTTTTTCCTGTGGGGTAAACATAGACTTTTGTTTGTTTTGGAGATGTTGAGTTTGAAATGCCTATGGAATCCAGTTTAAAATGCTCATTAAGCGGGTTGAACTGAAGCTCAGGAGAAAAATGGGTTGAAAATACATATATATATAGGTCTGGAAATCATCCACTTTTCACTATTAACTTGATTGCAAATTTTAAGGAGAGGAACTGGGTATTTTCTGAACACATCATAACAATTATCTTATTGCCTGGAATTATGTAGTAGAAGTTCAGACATTCAAGTTATTAATTAGCATTTATATCCCAGTCATTTAATTAAAAGCAACAGAGTATATAGTTTAGAATATATGAAATAAATTTATACTATGCATCAAGATAACTGTCTTAATATCTGAAAATATAGGTTTATTGATCAATTGTGGTATGGATAATTGTTGAAGAAATTGTTTCTGATTTAAAGTATGAAAGATTGTTACCCCTTTATGTCACAAGAACCTCCTGTAATAGGAAATGGAAAAAAAAAATCCTCCTCCCCTCAAAATGATCTTAATTTGTATTTTAACCTTCCTATGTAGTTAAAACATTTATGACAAATAAAATAATTGATATTTATATATATATTAAACTCTAACTAATTTCCATGAATAGCAGGGAAAAGAGGCATAGAGAATCATATAGTTCATTCATAAAAATTATTCCTACTTGATTTTGTAATGTTTTAAAACTTATAATTTAAGATGGGTGTGTCTAATCTTCTGGGAATCCATTTCAAAGAAAATAATGAGGTCATACAATAAAATCCTTACTCAGGAAGGGCTGAGAGACCTTGTAGTTTCCCATTTTAACCTCTGCTCAATTCCTCTAGCAGATTGTTTAGTACTTAGTCTCTCTCAGAATCAGAACAAGTTTTACCTTTCCTTAGAACTTTCTCATAATGGTTTTATGTAAAATGTTTAAAAACGTATGTATGTTTATATATGTCTATGTATATACACATAAACATGTATATATCACATATATATTTAAATCAAAGTAAATATAAGTAGTTGAAGTGTTAACCAAATAATTATGCTATCATTCATTAACAACCAAATGTTTATGCAATCATTCATTAACTTGAAAGGTCTTATTCTGAACAGGGCTTAACTATGAATAAACTTGAATACAGCATCATTAAGAGTTGTCTACAGTTTTAAATGATTTTCCAAATGACTTTTTTTCCACTTTAGTGAATGTTTAAAAATGTACTGCTTCACATAAATTTGGCATAATTTTTAGTAAATGGTCATTAAAATTAACATTAACACTATTGAAATCTTTTTAGTGTTGTATAAAAATAACAATATTTAGACTGTCTATCCAGGAGTAGCCCCCAACTTCCAAATTAAGGTAAGTCGATTCTAGAGTTTTTAACAATCATTTTAATTATCTCTATCAATGTATTTAAAGTAAAAACCAAAGTTTAATGTCCTAAATATACCTTTCCAAGACATGTTTTTAATGAAAATGCCTAAACTAGGGTACACCTCTCAGAATGCTTTATAAGTATAAGGGCATAAGCTTGATACCCACCTCCCCCCCCCCCCAAATGCTTTTCAAATAACCAGGACATTTTCTTTTGGATTAATATGCAGCTTACATACACAATACTCTTCATATTATTGTGAATGATCTTTATAACATAAAATAGAATGAAGATTTTAATATAATTATAATCGGTTTATCATGATTTCACTGACATTAAAGTAACCATTCCTTTTACTAAAGGGCTCATTTAAATGTCTGGAATTAAGAGAGATGCAGAAAATCCCTGGGTTTTGAAGTCCTGACAGTTCATCCTATCAGTCTTTGAAAAACACAATGAAAAGCCAAGGGGAAAAAGCAAAACTTTCAGTAAAGTTAAATTACTGAAAAGGCAATCTAGTTTTGGCTTTCATTTCCTAAATATCCTGTGGGAATTAGGGGATGTTAGTGACTAAAACCAGTAACTGTTATCATTTCCTGACATGACTATGAACAGCAGGATGACTTGAAAATTATCTTCTACTTTATATTTACTTACTTTAAATTATATATTATTTTCAATTTCAGAGTAGATGTAGAATATGTTTAAATAAAGTCACCAATGAATAAATTGAGACAAGATGTTGTAGATTTGTGTAAACTTTGTTAGGTATCTAAATACAGTATTTTTCATTCTTTGTGGTCTTAGATTTTGTAGTTTTTTTCCCCTTTTATATTTAATTTTCCACCATATTAGCATTCTATAACAATATTTGGTAATGCTCTTAAATGGTGTACATATGAATATTTTTCTGAAGATTTTACTGTTTATCAGTCAATAACTCAAATTTATCTCAATAAAAGATTTCCTTAATCCTTCCTTTGTCTCCCTTCCCCCCATCCTCCAAGGCCCATCCCTTCCAAATCCAATTCTCTTATAATTGTGGTTTGGAAAATCAGAGAAAGAAGTCTTCAGACTAGCCAGTGTCTGATATATAGTATAGCAGGTACTTAAATGTTTTTCTGTGGTATGCGCTGCCCTTTTTTTTTTTTAAAGTTTTTTTGCAAGTCAAGTACCAATGTGCCCAAGGCCACACATCTAGGTAATTATTAAGTGTCTGAATACTGATTTGAACTCGGGGCGTCCTGACTCCAGGGCCGGTGCTCTATCCACTGTGCCACCTAGCCACTCCCCTTGTTTTTAAATACTTTTATTTTGTTGGATATAATTTGCCTGAATCTGCATGACAGAGGGTTTAATTTCCGATGATTTTTTTTTTGCATTTTTCAGTGGATGTGTTCACTCTAACGTGATCAGTCTTGCTGTAATAGGATCAATACCAATTGAATAGGATTACATGAGATAATATCTCCTCAGTGTGCTTGGCATGGTGCCTGCCATAGTTAGTGCTTAATAAATGCTCATTCCCTTCACTCTTAATATTCATAAATTCAACTAAAAACAGCATCTACCTGCTCTTTGACCAGTATCATTACTGCTACCTTATAAAATCTATTTACTGAAGAGATTTCAAAGAGCAATACTTGTTGTTTCATTCATTTACATTTATTAAGGCTCCCTCTGCCAGGCCACCCGCAGGGGATCCCAAGTGTCCGCGGCCGCGCTGGGCTGGTCCTCGCAGGAGAGGCGGCGCCCGGCCCGCGCCCCGGCCCGCTTCGCCTCCGCCCCGGGCCCCGCACCGGCCACACGCGCACCGGAGCCTCCGTCCCGCGCGCTGCCTCGGCGGCCCCCGGGGCGAAGCGGCGGCGGCGCTGCGGGCCGGCTGGGGGGCCGCGGAGGCCCGGCGCAGCCGGTTCCCCCGAGCGGGTCCCTCGGGCCTCGGCGCCCCCCGGCGCGCCTGCTCCGCTCCGGCTCCGCCCGGCCCGCCGGCCCCCGGGAGCGGCGAGGAGGCTGCGGGGAAGGAGGCGGCCGGCCGCGGGGCGCCGTCCCCAGACAGCGCTCGGCTCCAGGCGCGGCGGCCCCGCGGCCCCGCCCCGGCGGCCCCGCGCACCTGCTCACCTGCCCGGCCGGGCGGCGCGCTGTGGCCCGCGGAGGGCCGGCGGCCGCCGGGGCGCTGCGTGCGGGGGGGGTGGGGCAGACCTGGGAGGGCCGGGCCGGGGAGGGGGCTGCGGGGCCGGCTCCGCCCCCCGGCGGCTCTGCGCAGGCGTGGCGACCGCTACTGCAGGCAGGGGGCGGCAACATGGCGGAGTGAGCGGCGGCGTCGGGGCTTCACAACAACAGCGGCGGCGGCGTCCGGAGCGGCGGCGGCGGCGGCGGCGGCCACAGCGGCGGCGGCCGCAGCTTCGGGACCCGCGAGCACCGCCGCCCGCGCCCCGCCCGCGCCCTCCCGCTGCCCCGGCGGCGGCTCCTCCGCGGGGGGCGGGCCGGCTCCGCCGGACCCGGAGAGCGGCGGGAGCCTCGGCCCGGGCTTGGCCGTCCGCCGCCGCCCGCGCGCTCCCAGGCTCGGGCTCCGCCGCCGCCCGGGCTGCCGGCGCTGGTGGATGCTGGGGCTGGGCGGCCGGGGGCGGGGGGGGGCGGGGGCAGAGCCAGGTATAACGGTACCGGCGGCGGGGGCGGCTGCGCCTCCTCCCTTCCTCTCCTCTCCTCCTCCTCCTCCTCCTCCCTCCTTCCTCTCCTCCTCCTCCTCCTCCCTGGGAGAGGGGCAAATGGCGAGCGAGAAGCCGGGGCCGGGGCCCGGGCCGGGGCCGGAGCCTCAGCCTGCGGGGCTCATCGCCGTCGGGGCCGGGGCCGGAGCGGGCCCCGGAGGCGGCGGCGGCGGCGGCGGCATCGGTGGTCTGGGCGAGCTGAGAGGGGCGTCCGGCTCCGGCTCCGTGGTCCTCCCCGCAGGGATGATTAACCCCTCGGTTCCGATCCGCAACATCCGAATGAAATTCGCCGTGCTGATTGGACTCATACAGGTCGGGGAGGTCAGCAACCGGGACATCGTGGAGACGGTGCTCAACCTGGTAAGAGAAACGGGCAGGTCTCCCCAACTCCCCCCCCCCCAACACACGCATCACGTCTCCCCGAGCCCAGACCGTCCAGCCCGTATGGCCCAGCGCTGAGCCAGATGCACCCGGAGCTGCGCCCCGGCCCCGGCCCCGGCCCCGGCCCCGGCCCCGGCCCCGGTCCCGGCCCCGGCCCCGGCCCCGGCCCCGGCCCCATTCCCTCCTGCCATCTGGGGACAGGCTCCCACCTAGCGCCGCTGGGAACCACTCATCGTGATCACGAGTGGCCGGGAAAGATGCTGCTCGTGGGCTTCGGTGGGGGCCCAGAGTTTGGTTCCCGGAGGCTTCTTTAAATTGTTATCTCGTGTTGCTCCCTGAAGAGGAAGGTTGATCTCCAGAAGCCAAAATTCCCTAGTGTTGGAGGAATGTGAGAAGCATTAAGCCTTAGTTGGGTGTGATGTTTGCTAGTGAAAAGAAGAGACGGGTTTGCAGCTATCTTTTAAGCGTCTCGTTATATTAATGCATGATCAAGATTTTGGGGGTTTTTTCCTCCATCCTCACACCTCCCCCACCTCTCTGAGTTTATTTCCGGTCTGTAATTTAGGGTTAGAAATGAAAGAATTAGGGATATTAAAATTGAACAGGTTGGTTCAAATGGCCTTTGTGTTTAGAGCATGTTTATAGAGACTAAGGGAAAGATACTAAATGTAGTCCTTTCTGGTTTTGTTTTGGTTGTTTTTTTTTCTTCATGGGAAGGAGTTTCTGCAGGACTGTATTCTGCTTAATGTTTTGCTCTAACCAGAGAAAACCTGAGAAAACTACAAGCTGTCCTAGGAAATAAGAAAAATGAATCGATAAATGAATTCTTTAATTACAATTTTTTATTTCTTGTGAATGCAGTTTTTACTGCAGCATAGCTTTTGAAGCAATTCAGTCTGCAACATTCAGTCTTCTGCATGTAATGTAGGGTGAGAAAGCATGGCTTAAACTCAGTGGCGATCAGTTGTCTATTGTATTTGGTGTGGAGTCATGGGAATTTCATGATGTGCTTTTAAGGATACTTTAAAACTTCCCTGTTTTTGCATTTTATTTTTTTTTAAGAAAACAAAAGTAAATAGGTTGAGTTAGGGTTCTCTTTTGAATGTAATGTGCAGTTCTAGTATTAATCAGCTGTTTGCATTTGACCTACTGGAAAGCTGAAAGAAAGAACTGCAGGTACAGCAGTGTGGTATTGAAAGGGCATGTATTATATTTTACAGGTTTTTTTTTTCAAAAGCTCAGAAAAGTTAAAATTGCTTATTAGTTTGGTGAATGTGTTTAAATCCAAAACAGAGAGGGCTCTCTCCTAAGTTTTCCTTTTTTCATTTATATTCTATTTCTGCATCTAAGTCGAACATCTGTTTTCATAAAGATATATCTACACAAAATAAGTCTTAAAATAAATTACTCCAGTCATTCTAAGTTAGAGGGTACTCTCTGTTTTGTGAGATACAGCCCAATTTTCTCCCAAAGGTAATAGAAATATATCTTAATCCTTATTTTAACTAGCTACCAATAGAAGGTTGATTATCTTATTTTCTCCTAAATTTGAAAAAAAAAAAGATTTAAATCTTGAAATCTTGATATATTAGCAATTCTCTTTCTAAAAATGGAAATCCATTCTAGTTCATTTTTTTAAATCTAACAAGCAATCCTTTAAAATCTTTGTTATTATTTTTTACTTTTAGGGTATGTAGCCTTAACTTGTTTTCAGTTCTGCAGATTTATGCATTTTTGTTATTAGATTAGTATCAGGTAAAAGCAATAAAACTTTAACAAACTGGAAACTGATCTAAATGTGAAAACCAGCTGGAAAGCTGCTGCAGTAGCCATGTATGCTAGATCAGTCATTGCCTAACAGATGGGCTTCCTAGATATACAATGGATTAAGAAAGAGAATAAAATAATTATTTGACCTGAAAAGATCATTTAGTTTCATTGAAGTGAAAATCTTATATGAGGTTTCAATATGCACACATATTTAAAAGTTTAAATTGTCCAAACTACTTTAAACTTGAATGTGAAGTTAGAAACAAGATGAAAACTAAAGTGGTCCATTCCTATATCAACTGAAGTCTTTGTTGCTACATTATTGATTTTTGGAATAAAGATTTGGTAGATTATTATGAAGATGATTTTTTTTACTGTAACATTGAAGAAAATAATTGATTATATTCATCATTTATGATTTTACTTGGTAGCAAATGAATTGACCATGAAAGTGATGCATTATTTTAACTTCAAGATGAAAACTTTAACTCAAGCCAAGTATTTGGAACCATGTTCTTGATAATTATGTAACTTTAATTTTAGTTATTCCATGTGTTATGATGAAGCACATTTAAGGACTCTGTTTCTATGGCTCATAATTTTCAATCAAATAAAAATATTTTAAATGATTTCTTCAATTTGCAGTTTAATTTCAACAGAATTTTTTTTAAGGCCAATCATAATACATGACAGATTAAAAGACAGATACTTTAGAAAAATACTTAATCGTTTGAAAAAATTGTATGGAAATGATCAAAGTTACTGTGTTTAAGATAGTAAGCATATCATAGGGAAAAGATGACTTTCTTTTTAAATTTGAGGGTTTCTAGTTTATGAAGTAGCTTTCCTGATAAATATCTTTTGATAGTCAGCTTCTCTATATTATTTTCCCTTCTGTAAAATAGGGAGAATCATAAAATTTAGCATTGAAAGGGACTTCTAAGGGATCATCTAATCTAGCACCTTCATTTTTACTGACTTCAGAGGTGTCAAGTGACTTTTCTGAGTCTGGTTAACCATGAGTTTCTCCCTGAGCTGGGATTTGAATCCAGCCCTCCTTATTTGAATAAATAAAAATAAAAGAATGACTTGTCATGCCTATGGACGAAATTTTCAAATCTTAGGAGGAATAAGAATCATTTTTTTGGTAGAGATTGGAAGAGAAGTTGATGAGAATCATCACCAAGATATGATAGGATTTACTAAGCTATACCCAGAATATTAAGAAAAAATGAATTATGTCAATTAAACATACTTCAGGGATTCTTAATATTACTGTTATGGGGGAATTCCTCTTACCATTTTGAATTACAGCTCTTCCATAACTTAATATATAATAGTTTTTGAGAATTACAGTGATTAAAAATTTATCTCCCTGAAACCAACCTAGATTTAGGCTAGGCTTTAGATAGCAAACATAATTCCATCACCAGGATTCTCTGTATTCAAAGTCTTTCTAGATAAAGCTACATAAAAAATATAGCTTGTGCTCTGTTAGCATAGCCTTTAAGAATGTAGGGTAAGCTTCATGCTATAAGGAGTAGTATAAGTAAGTCTTGTAACATGTATACGCATTTTTGTTTATATTTATTTGCCTAAATAATTAATTTTAAGTTTAATTTTGGAAGATTAATAAAGTGATAGTGAAAATTACAGTGGAAAATAAAATGTACTGGTTTTAAAATGATTCTAGTTCTAAATTGCTTCTTATAGAACTTATTTAAATTCTGGATTTCAAAAAAAACTTTCTTAAAATTTGACTTGTCAGTTATTCAGATGAATCTATGATCTCACAGATTGGATGAAGATAGTAACCTATTAATGATGACTGTTTAACTTTTTTCCCTCTTTTTTATCTCTCCTCCATAAGTTTGCTACAGTCTGCCCATCCTGTTGTCAGTAGACTTTCCTTGCTTTTTTCCTGGGACACTGCAAGAATACAAGGAGTTATATACTCCTTTGCTCTTTGGCTTGTATAAAGTGAAGTATTTAGGTTGACTTACAAAAGTCCCTGCAGAAAAAAAGAATTTTATCTTAGTGTTTGGGATTAGAGAAGAGCAGAAGTGTCCATGTTGAGAAAAGGTCTTCGAATGTTCATGTTTTTACTTTGTAATGCCATACCACAGATTTTGTTCTTAATTTTTAGATTCAGTTCTATGAGCTTTTTTTTTTTTTTGGTCATTGTTTAGTCATTTTCCAGTTGTGTACAACTCTTTATAACTTCTTTGGGGTTTTCTTGGCAAAGATACTGGAGTGGTTTGCCATTTCCTCCTTCATTTTATAGGTGAAGAAACTGAGGTAACCAGGGTGAAGTGATGTACTCAGGGTCCCACAACTAGTAAGTAAATGAAATCAGATTTGACAGATAGCAACAACTTAAGAGAAACATTTGTAACAATGAGTCATTTCGAAGCCATATTTTTTGATATGTGTGAAATACTCTCCTTCCCTTACCTTTGCCTTTTGGCCTCTTACAGATTTCCATTGCAGTTATCATCTGACTACATTGAATGTATCTTGAATATTCACAATTATTTGAAGGTTGTTTTCTTTATTAGACTGTGAGCTCTTTAAAGGCATGAATTGTGTTTTTTTGCCTTTCTTTGTTGTTTGTAGCTCTTAGCACAGTGCTTCGCACATAGTATTTAATGAATTATAATTGACTAACATTAATTTCTGGGTGGTAGGGAGATCATTAGTAACCTCAGGGAGAAGAAGAGGCCTTTGTGAGAAGTGACTTTGAAGAAAACTAGAGATGAGGAAAGGAGAACATTCGTTTGCTGGATTCTTATTTATTGCCTGTAAGCATATCCCCAAAAGCTCTGTCCTGGGCCTTCTCTCTGTATACTCTCTTTTGGTGACCTCATCTGCTCCCAAAGGTTTAATTATCTCTAATTAGATGACTCCAAGATTTGTATACTATCCAGTTACTCTCTTGTACTTCAGTTCCATATTACTATCTACATATTGGACTTTTTGAACTGGATGTCCTAGACACCTCAAATTTAACACATCCAAAACAGAATTCATTACCTCTAACTTGTCCTTCTCCACATCTCCTTCTGAATTTCCCAATTTCTGTCAAGGGCAAAAGTTACTTAGATTTGCAATCTTTTCAGTCTTGATACCTCACATATTCTGCCTGCCAAAGTTGATATTTCATTCTCTATGCCATCTCTCCTATACATCCCCTTTTACTTACTCACATAGTTACCAGTCGAATCCAAGTCCTCCTTGCCTCTCTCCTGGATTATTTTGATCTCTCTTTTTTTTTTTTAAGGTTTTTGCAAGGCAATGGGGTTAAGTGGCTTGCCCAAGGCCACACAGCTAGGCAATTATTATGTCTGAGGTTGTATTTGAACTCATGTACTCCTGACTCCAGGGTGGGTGGTCTATTCACTTTGCCCCCTAGCTGCCCCTCCTGGGTTATTTTGAAAGTCTCCTATTTGGGCTCCCTGCCTCATATAGTTTTCTACTCTCATCTTTTCTCCACACATCTGATCTTCCTAAAGTACTTACCCTATTACTTTCCTACTCAGTAAAATCTAATGACTCTCTATTACATTAAATAAAATATTTGCTCTTCTAGTTTGTATTTAAAGGCCCTTTGCAACCTTGTTACAACCTACTTTTCCACCCTTCTTACATATCATTTTGCTTCCTGCACTTTAGGGCTCAGTCTAGCCATCCTACTCAATCTCCTTTGTCTCTTCTGTCCATAGGGTATTCCTCCTACCTGTAATGGACTCTATCTTCACCTGTCTCTTTAAAATTCCTAGGACCCTTCAAGATTCAGGTTTCTATATGAAGACTTTCCCAGTTTGCTCTCCCCTACCTCCATTCCTAGTAGCTAAGTATTTGTCTTTTAAAAAATGTTATTCATTTTTCTAACTATATGCAAAGATAGTTTTCAACAATCTATTTTTGTAAGGTTTTGAATTTCACATTTTTTTCATCCATCTCTCCCTTCCATTCCTCCTCCCCCTGATAGAGAGCAATCTAATATAGGTTATGCATCTATAACTATGGTAAACATATATTCATATCAATTATATTGTGAAAGATGGTTCAAATCAAAAAGAGTATCTTTTTTAAACAATTTTATTTATTTAAGGCAATGGGGTTAAGTGACTTGCCCAAGGTCACATAGCTAGGCAATTATTAAGTGTCTGAGGCTGGATTTATACTCAGGTCCTCTTGACTCCAGGGCTGGTGCTCTATTCACTGTACCCCCCAAAAGAGAATTTTAATAAAACTATTTAAATAGAAACAGAAATGACTTCCATGGTTTTACATTTAAGCATTTTCATTATATACATTGCTAGTGGGTTTGACAGTATCAACAAGGGATGCTTATGGGAGAGCCTAGCTGTTTTCTCTTATTTTAGTTTTGAAAAAGACTTCAAAAGGCCCAAAATAAGAATTAAACTAAAAATGGTATAAGAATTTTAACATGGGCAATATTAGTAATGACAGTGGGGGAGAGTTTATTCCCATGCTTTCCCTTTAAAAAAAATTATGGATTGGGTTATTCTGTACTTGAGCCTCATGACTTCTAAAATATTGTGATCATTGCCCTCTCCAACCTCACTAGCTTTTAACTTGAGACTAAAGTGTTCCTTTTTTTTGGCCTTCTAGGAAAACCTTTCTCAGATATTCTCTGCTTCCTTTACATATTTATTGAGATGTAGCTATGAAGAACTTGAAATATTCATGGTATTTGCCATGGTTTTGTAGAAGTAAAATTATAGAATCATAGATTTAGAACTGGAAGGGACTTTATAGATAATTTGGTACAGTCTCCACTTTTTACAGACTTAGAAGCTGAGTACCAAAAGGTTAAATGACTTTCCCCAGAATTTGATGACTATCTTTTGTGATGATGACTAGCATGTGTTTTTGGGGTGGCACAGTGACTGTCTTTAGGGGGAAAGCCTTTAAAGCCCTCCTAGATCACCTTCTTGATTATAACTGATAGCTCAGTGTGATCTAATTTTTAAGTATTGTTTTTGATTATTCCTCCCTCATATTCATTACCAGTACTTGTCCATGTTGTCATTCTTCCAGTTTTTAGACTAATTCCAGGTTTTGGCTTTATGATATCTGTTTTTCTACTTATAATTTTACTAGAATGATTTGTCATTTGGAAAAATGAAATTTCAGTTAATTCTCCTCAATTATTCCTGAGAATCCTAAGCAATTTCCCATAGTAATATTTTTGTGACTTTAGAGTTAATATTTTCTCATTGAAATTTCTATTCATTTTCACCCCTTGTTTGAAAATGTTAAGGCAGCCTAGGGAAAAGAGAAGGAAGCACAAAAATAAACAACTGTTGCAGTATCCTTTGAAGTTTAGTCATTCTTCATCAGTCAGTATTTAACTCTGTGCCTGCCAGGTGCCAGAAACTTTGCGTATATATATGTGTGTGTGTGTGTGTGGGGGGGGGGTGTCTGATATATGAAAATATAAAAGGAAACCTCCAAATTTTAAAGGACCTTTAATTATATTATTGGTATTGGTATTTGTCCTTCATTCTGGAAGAACACCATTTCATCAGGGAGGTGATGCCATGACTAGCACATGAATTGGATTTGAGTAAGGGGAAATTGTGCTAAATCACCAGCCTCATTTTCTTCTCCAGAGCTATCTAGTTCTAGTAGCCAGATATGAATCAGTATAACTGAAGGCTCTGGATACAAGTGACTTGCCATAGTCACCCATCTAGTAAGTGTCATGTGACTAAGACTGGATTCAAACCCCAGTCCTGATTCCAAAGTCAGTGCTCTATCCACTGTGCTACCTAACTGCTAAATTATATTATGAGTAGATATAATAGACAGACATAAAATAATAAATGTAAATATATAGAAAATAGGAATTTTTTTGAGGCAATGGAGGTAAAGTGACTTGCTCAGTGTCATACAGCTGGTAGGTGTCAGAGGTTGGATTTGAATTCAGGACCTCCTGAATTCAGGGTTGGTGCTCTGTCCACTGTGCCACCTAGCTGCTGCTGATTTTTTACTATTATCTGCTAGTAATTGGGAGCATCTGAAAAGGTTTTATTTAAGAGCATGAGAACAGAGTATTGAACGAAATGGATTTTGAGAGGTGAGAATGAGTGTAGGAGTGGATATGAGGCATGGGGCATGGTGGTGGAGGTGGCAGCAGAAAAGCCAGTGGCAAAAGTAGAGAGAGAGAGAGGTTGGTGTTGGTATGAGAAGTGCCTTTACATAGTGATTATTAGGGTCAAAGAAAGCTTGTTTATTTTGTTTTTCTTTGTATCCTCAACACCACATAGAACTTGGCACAAAGTAGGTCTTAATAAATGTTTGTTGATAGACTATCTTTTTCAGATCAGCATTACTTAGTGATTTCTCTGTGCTCCCACATTAGTCTCTTCAGACATTTTCTTTTCTTTTCAGAATTGTTTCCTTTTTTGTTTTTAGAACTTCATTCTAGGGGCACCTAGGTGGCGGAGTGGATAGAACACTGGCCCTGGAGTCAGGAGTACCTGAGTTCAAATTCAGCCTCAGACACTTAATAATTACCTAGCTGTGTGGCCTTGGGCAAGCCACTTAACCCCATTGCCTTGCAAAAACTAACCAAAAAAAAAACTTCATTGTTAAGGTGTACTACTGTTCTTCCTTCATTTACTTCTCTTTTGAATTTTAGTCATCCCACTTCTCCTTCCCCCTAAAAGATTTGAAATTGTCCTCCAAAAATGTAGACTATTGCTATATCTATTTAAAATAAATTGGGTAAATAAGAGGGGGATGGGGAAGAAGAGGTAGCATTGTGTATATTTTTTTTGTACTTAAAGATGTTATTTATTTTGAGTTTTACAATTTTTCCCCTTGTCTTACTTCCCTCCCCCCACTCCCCACAGAAGACAATTTGCTCTTTACATTGTTTCCATGGTATACATTGATCCAAATTGAATGTGATCAGAGAGAAATCATATCCTTAAGGAAGAAACATAAAGTATAAGAGATAGCAAGATCAGACAATAAGATATCAGTTTTTTTCCTAAATTAAAGTTAATAGTCCTTGGTCTTTGTTCAAATTCCACAGTTCTTTGTCTGGATACAGATGGTATTCTCCATCCCAGACAGCCCCAAATTGTTCCCGATTGTTGCACTGATGGAATGAGCGAGTCCATCAAGGTTGATCATTGCCCCCATGTTGCTGTTAGGGTGCAAAGTATTTTTTTGGTTCTGCTCATCTCACTCAGCATCAGTTCATGCAAATCCCTCCAGGCTTCCCTGAATTCTCATCCCTCCTGGTTTCTAATAGAACAATAGTGTTCCATGACATACATATATACCACAGTTTGCTAAGCCATTCCCCAATTGAAGGGCATTTACTTGATTTCCAATTCTTTGCCACCACAAACAGGACTGCTATGAATATTTTTGTACAAATGATGGTTTTATCCTTTTTTATCATCTCTTCAGGGTATAGGCCCAGTAGTGGTATTGGGTAGTATTGTATATTAAGAAAGTATGCCCATGAAAGGAAATTGAGAAGCATGATCCAGTGTACAGGGATGAAGATCAACAGAAGATGAAACATTAGTGCTGCTACACTTGGTGTATACTATGTATAATATTCCTCACCAAACCCTAGGAACCAGTGACCAAGATTCTCAGTTTTCTCTCCAGTGACCAGTTCTTCCCTGTTAGTGAGGGTTGCCTTCAGAATAGTTTTTCCCTACTTGGTTGCTTCATCTTTTAAGAGATGAAGTTATGAAGATAACCCAAGAAATTATTAACTCCTCTGAATTTGGCAAAAGAAGCAATCTAGAAGATGTTTATATAATTGAAGTCTCCCTATCACTGAGGTGAGTACTTCACTAAGTTTGTGATCTGTTTTCTCTTTCTATGATATATCATTTCCTAGCTATATTGTTGTTTAGTCATTTCATTTTTTTTTAGTTTTTTTTTTCTGCAAGGCAATGGGGTTAAGTGGCTTGCTCAAGGCCAAACAGCTAGGTAATTATTAAGTGTCTGAGGCCAGATTTCAACTCAGGTACTCCTGACTCCGGGGCTGGTGCTCTATCCACTGTGCCACCTAACCACCCTTAGTCATTTCAGCCTTGACTGACTCTTGGTGACCCCCTTTGGGGATTTCTTGGCAGTAATACTGGAGGAATTTGCCATCTCCTTCTCCAGCTTTACAGCTTTAACAGATGAGGAAACTGAGGAAAACAGGGTTAAATGACCTTCCCAGGTGGGGCAGCTAAGTGGCGCAGTACATAGAACACCAGTCCTGGAGTCAGGAGTACCTGAGTTCAAATCTGGTCTCAGACACTTAATAATTACTTACCTGTGTGACCTTGGGCAATTCACTTAACCCCATTGCCTTGTAAAAAAAACCCATCTCTAAATGACCTTCCCAGGGTTCCATAGCTTGTACATGTTTGAGGCTGGATTTGAACTCAATTTTGACTTTCTTTGACTTTTAAAAAAATTTCTTTTAAATAGGATATACCAATTCAAAACCATATTTCAGTCATGTATCCTAGTGACATATTTTGTGAATCAGGCTTTCTAGTTCATCTTCCTTGTTATGTTAATTTTGTAAATAGACATTTGAGGTTGGGGACTTTTTAACAAGCTTTAGTCTTGTATTTTTCTATGAACTTTGAATCCAGATGTCTTAGATGATATTTTTTTTGGTTACATTGTATCAGTTTTCTATTTTCTGTAGCTTAGTAGATAAACATATTGAATTGGCTAGGTGGTATAGTAAATAGAGTGTTGGACCTGAAGTTAATAAGCTGTGAGTTTGAATTCAACCTGAGATAATAATATCTCTTTCTCAGAATTATTGTGAGAATAAAATGAGATAGCATATTTAATGCTTTATAAATTTCAAAGCATTATAAAAATAATAGCTATTATTATTTCTCCATTCTACATCCTTTTAAATCTTAAAGCCCTTTTGATGAGTATTTTGGCTAAATAAATATGTCCTGTCTATTCTATGTAGCTCTTGACTATTTCTACCCTGAGTTCATCATAGGGGTCCATGTAAGAGATCCTCCTCACCTTTTTTGGTAATGAAAAGATTCTACCAGCTTTTATGCTGCACTCTTTTTTTTTTTTTTAGGATTTTGCAAGGCAAATGGGGTTAAGTGGCTTGCCCAAGGCCATGCAGCTTAGATAATTATTAAGTGTCTGAGGCTAGATTTGAACTCAGGTACTCCTGACTCCAGGGCCGGTGCTCTATCCACTGCGCCACCCAGCCACCCCCATGCTTCACTCTTGTCACGTAACTGACCATTTTTTTTTCAATCATATTTTCTTGGTGACATTATTTACTTTGATTCTTTATAATATTTGTTATATTGTGTTACAGCCTGTTCATGTTCATCATGTACTTCTCCATTGTCCTGTGGATGATAGCTAGTTTTAAGTTAGCGATTGTGATAGTCTGGGACTTGAAGTGATACAGAAAAAACAGCTTTTATTTTTTTTTAGAATGAAACAAAATCATGACATTTGCACAAAGGAACAAAAGGTTAAGAATATCAAGGGAAATAATGGGGGAAAAAGTAAAAAAATAATGGGGAAATCCTTCCAATACTAGATTTCAAGATGTTTCAAAGCAATATTTTTTTTTGTTTGTTTTGTTAGGTTTGTAAGGCAAATGGGGTTAAGTGGCTTGCCCAAGGCCACACAGCTAGGTAATTATTAAGTGTCTTGAGACCGGATTTAAACCCAGGTACTCCTGACTCCAGGGCCCGTGCTTTATCCACTGTGCCACCTAGCCACCCCTCAAAGCAATAATTATCAGAAATGTTTGCTGTTGGTTAAGTGGAATAATGATCAGTGGCATAGATTAGATACCCAGGACCTAGAAGCAAATATGTAGAGCCTAGTTAGTTTAATAAACTCAAGAGCTGTTTAGAAAATGGGAAAGCAGGGGCAACTAGATGGCGCAGTGAATAGAGCACGGGCCCTGGAGTCAGGAGTACCTGAGTTCAAATGAGGCCTCAGACATTTCATAATTACCTAGCTGTGTGGCCTTGGGCTAGCAACTTAACCTCATTGCCTTGCAAAAACTAAAAAAAAAAAAAAAAAAAAAAAAAAAAAAGGGAGAGCACTTTTTTGGGAGAAACTAAATTTTAATCAGCATCTGATAACATAGGAGAAGATTTTTATCTGAGAAAAAATTCCAAACTGATGAAAGTTATAAACAAACATTTCTACTAATTTTTTTTCACAATTAAAAAAAACCCTAGAAAACCAATTTTGCATTTGGGAATAAAGAAAGAAATTTAATGAGCTGAAGAAGATTATAAAAGACATACAATTTTATAGCATCACTTTTAGAATTTGAAAAGACTTTTGAAGTACTAAAATCCAATCATTTCATTTTATTAATGATAATTAAAACTGAGAGATTTAGTGACTTAGATAATATAGTGTAAGTCCTAAGAAGAAGAGTTCAATTTGAATCCAGGGCCTTGGTGTAAACAAAATCAATGTTGTAAGAATAAGAAAAGTTATGAATTGGAGGGAAAAAGTATGCAATGAAAATCTTTGATAAAACTCTGGCTAAAACCTATAGAACAATGATAGAAATCTGTATGACTAAAAAGCTTCTTTCTATAAACAAGTGTTCAGTTGACATTAGCAGTTTTTCTAACCGTAAGAAAAAAGTTCTCAAAATCCTTAATAAAAGAAATAATAAGTGAAAACCATTTTTTAAAATTTATTTTTATTAAAGATATTATTTGAATTTTACAATTTTCCCCCATCTTGCTTCCCTCCCCCACCCCCACCCCACAGATAGCACTCTGTCAGTCTTTACTTTGTTTTCATGTTGTACCTTGATCCAAATTGGGTGTGATGAGAGAGAAATCATATCCTTAAAGAGAACATACTTCTCAGATGTAACCAGATCAGACAATAAGATATCTGTTTTTTTTTCCCTAAATTAAAGGGAATAGTCCTTGCACTTTGTTCAAACATCACAGCTCCTTATCTGGATACAGATGATACTTTCCTTTTCAGACAGCCCAAAATTGTTCCCGATTGTTGCACTGATGGAATGAGCAAGTCCTTCAAGGTTGAACATCACTCCCATGTTGCTGTTAGGGTGTACAGTGTTTTTCTGGTTCTGCTCATCTCGCTCAGCATCAATTCATGCCAATCCCTCCAGGTTTAGTGGAAATCATTTTGAGTTATCTTTTCATTATGTGATATTGTCAAAGAAGATAGAAAAATGGAATAAAAGTTTAAAAATTCATTTAAGGGGGCCATGTCTTAGTGAAGATATTGATAATATGGAGAGAGTCCAGGGGAGGGCTACTAGAATGATGAGGAGCCTGGAATTCATGCCACGCAAGTATTGTTTAAAGGAACTGGGGTTGATTAGCCTGGACAAAAGAAGACTGATGTGGGGGGGTGCAGGATGGGGACTGGGAGGCTACAAGTATTTGAAGGTTTGACATGTGAAAGTTAGAGGGATTAAACTTGTTATATTTGGATTCTAGGCAGAACGACGAACAGTGTGCTTGAGTTGAAAAGAGGAAGGTTTAGGTGTGTCATCAGGAGAAATCTTAACAAGTTAGAATTGTCCAGATGTGGAAAGGGATGCTTTGGGAGTAGCTGGCTTTCCTTTCTGAAGGTCTTCAAGTGGAGATTGGTTTATTTGTCAGGTATATTGTAAAAGGAATTCTTTTGATCATGTGTTGAACTAAATGACTGCTGAAGTCCCTTCCAGCTCTATAATCATGTGATTCCCTTGTATTCTTGGCAATCTTGCAACCAGAAAATCTGATTTTGAAGATTTTTTTGGAAGCCCTTGTGCTTAATTTTTAAAAATCTAGTGAGACATGATAATATGAGTCATCTGGATATTTCTTCCACTGAAATATTTGTTATTATTTATCAAGTAAGACTTATTATTCAAACTTTCATGATTCCTGTCTCTTTGGGAGGGTGTTCTAAAATAGAAAATATTGATTCAGATTTAAATATATGAAGAGCATTTGGAGACATAAACAGTGCTACTTCAGTTAGCTTCTTGGTTGGTAAATCATGAAATCGATTGTCCTGATTAAATAAGAATTATGAAGTAAAAACTGCCAGAGAAACCAAAAAAAGCCCTGAATTGTTTTGCCCGAGACAATTTGATTGATTGATTTCTTGTTTGTATATTTTTTAGAAATACAGTACTTTTAAAGCCATTAATCTTAATTCTAGTAACTAGACTGAGCTTCATTATCAAGGCTTAGTGTAAAGCCACTCATAAAACTAAAAAGTTAAACTTCCTTCTAATTTCAGCTAAGCAGAAAAAAATACAGGAAAATAAAACAAATTCTTTTTCTCCGACTTCATTTAATGAGGATTAAAGAGGTAAGAAATTTTCAAAAAAACAAATTTTCTTAGAAAAATAAAAAGCTTCAGTGGCTCTGAAAAAATAATTCTAACAAAGTGCTTGTATTTTACTTTAAAAGAAAGGGATAAAAATGTAAATCTGTTGCCTCTGGAATTCAGGTGGCAGAATAAATTTAGATTAGAGAATGAGTCAAGTTTATCTCACCTAAGAATTGCAGTTTGTTTCTTGAAAGTTCAAGCAGAAGAAGCTACAAAAATGACGGATAAATGAGTTACTTATGATTTTTATTCAACCTTACCTGTAGCCTGAGATAATGTTCTTTACTGCTATAAGTACAGTTATATCTGTAATACTGTTATCTGACCATTGATGAAAACTTGGAATTTTTAAAGTCTTTGAGGATATTTTATAAAACATTTTCTTTTTTTCTTAAAGCAGTCAAACTGATAGCTATTTAATGTTTTTAATTACTCTTTTTAACATACCATCTTAACCTGATATATAAGTATATGAGTTCAATTTTTAAAAAATTGTATTGTTTGTCTAACATCTTATATTTAAGGATCATTGAAATTTTAAGTTAGGAAGGAACCTCAGAAATTATCTACTTCCATTTATTTTCAGAAGATTTTATACTCTGAGGTGAAGTGAATTATTTAAGGTCTCACAGACACGTACAGTGTTGTACCTGTGGTTCTACCTGGCTTTTACTCTCAGGAGATCATGTTATTGAACTGGTAGGTCAGAATTTTGATGCATCTAGCCTGGTTGGACCATGGTATTGACAACAAAGGCCTCTAATGAAATTATTCTTCTGAATGTCTGCTTTAAAGGTTGGGTAGTTTTATCAATTTAAATGAGGAAGCATGATTTTTCTCAGGCAAAAAAAAAATTATGTATTTATAATTTGGTTTAGGTGATCCTAGTTTTTATTACTGACTTGTGCATTTAAATCAGTATAGTGAAATTGATCAGGCTGCAATTTTCTGTGGCATGGCGTCCTAGGACCCTATATTATACCTGGAGAGGTTCCATTCAGTTTCCCCAGTTTTTTCCAATTATAGTGACTTTAGCATAGCATAGTAGCAAGAGTGCTCCTCAAAGTATTAGCAAATAGGTGATTTTGGGAAAGTCACTTAATCTCAGTGTCTGGCACACATAGTAGGTTCTATGTAAAAATGCTTATTCCTTTCTTTTCCTTCCCTTTTGATCTCCCAACTTAGAGAGAGTAATTTTTATATTACTTATTACATAGGTTGATATGAAGAAAATACTGTGTAAATGTGAGTTGTTATTAATATTTAAATGAAGCACAATTAAATCAATTCATGGACTTATACTGATACCAGTCTCAGCTACTTTATGTGCTATATAAGTGGTTTTATATTTATACCACTATTTTTCTTGAAAAAATAAAGTTTCCTTCTCTTTCATAAAATAATCCACATATATAATTTTATTAGGTCATTTTGTTAGATGAAATTTTTACAATTTAATAGCACATTTATTAGGGTTAAGGCTTAAGCATATAATAAGATACACAGCTATTGTTTGTTTATAACTTAAAATGCTAATTATAATAATGTAAGGATTAGACTTTTAGCATGAAGTCTCAAAATGGTGATGTCATTGATATTCTCATAATTTTTAACCACCAATTAGGTTTGATATTTTGTCTTCATAACAACTATTGCAAAAGAATCTTGTTACATATAAGATGTTAAAAATGGTAATAAATTTGCATTACTTGTTTTATTCACTAGAGAGCTCACCAGTATTCAAAACATAAGATTTTTCAGGTTCTAATCCTCTTTAGTATTTTCAACCATTCTTATGCGGCACAACATCAAATGGAAGCAGATGGATTCCTTATATGTTACTATCTAGAAATTCCAGAATCTTTAAAATAAAATGAGAATTCCTTCTGTAGTTCACTCAGGTGATTAATAATCAATTTTTTATTGTATATTATTTTCAGGACAAGCATTTTTAAAAATTTGGAAATATAGAAAAATTTAAATTTATTATCCCTAACTCTTAACATTTTTATAGGTTAGTTCACATCCCTGAATAAACAGTATGAATTTGAGGACTTTGTACTGGTTCATTTAGAATACAATTTTCATAGTTTTCTCTTTGAATAAAATTTTGCAGTACTCATTTTTTCAAAGATATTCATTGAATATATAAATTTCAAAAAAACTTATTTAATGTTTCATCTGTTATCACTAACAAAAATGACAACTGCTCCTTTTAGCTCAAAAACTGTTGGTGGTACTTTAACATGATGAAGCCAGAAAGTTTTTCACAAAATATAAAAATCTTATATTTTGCCCTATTGTCTTTTAATTTCATAAAAAAAGCAGGTTTTGGAAGGGTTTCTCTTTTCCAGGAATTATTTACAGTAAATTCAGCAATCTTATAAACTGCTTTTTTTTTGATGGAAATAATTATTGTGATGTAACTGGTATGTTCTTTGAAAAAATTTTTAACTGTTTAAAAGCATGTTATCTTGTCTTGAATACTTCACTGCCTTAATTTACTTTGTGTGAATCATTTCAAGATGTTTAGATTGTTAGTTTTCAGGCTGTCTATGACAAAAACATTTGTATGAAGCAAATACCATGAACATTTTCCTATTAATAATTGAACTTTTTTATTTGTATATATCATGAATATATAGTAATGTTTTTTTCTAGGTTAAGACTTTTTATTTTACATATCTTTACTTTTAATTTCAACTGCTCCATTAGATTTTTCTCTTCAAACATATTATGTATTTGTTTATAATAGAGTGATGTTATTTTACTTTAAGAAAATGTAGTACAATAAAAAAATCTAACAAGTAAATTTAAATTTGGGTTTTGAAATTTTAAAGTCTGTTGAGAAATTTTAGATTTAAAAAAATCATATTTTTTTCTGTAAACCAGCTTATTATATAATACTTGTAAAAATGATACTGAGAAATATTATAGTGATATAGATTTTAAAATTTAGAGTTTACCTGCTTTTTATTTAAATGCAACAACCAGTGCTACAGCACAATTTAACAGTGTAACAAACGTATAACCAGTTAATTGAAGATTATGCTCACATTAAGAGTGGACATAGACCAATTGAAATTTGATTTCATTTACATTCATGGTATTTAATAATTGATGGGTTTCACTCTTTGTCTATTAGATTGAATTAATGTTAGTCTCTTTTTTCCCCTTTGATTTGAACTTTTTTATTTTCAAAGTATATTTGTTTATGCAGAAGTTAATTGTAGTAGAAAATACACACAGAGATAATTTGAGGTATACTCTGTACCTCATGATTTGGAAAACTGTCTTAGTTTAATGAGATACTTGGGTTGGATGAACAGCAAATCATCTGTTGGTCAGTGCTCTTGTGATTAACCATATCATATTCCCCTTGGTTGAACCTTGGTTGACGATTTGTTGACACTTCCTTGCTGAGAGCCATCTTAGCTCTTCCAGAGCTTCCATTTCATTTTGCATAGCCTTCCAAAACTTAGGATCACTTCTGGGCTGTGAGGAGAATTAAGAGTAGAATTTTAATGGTCAATTTAGTTTGAGATATTGAACTAAAATTAATCTTTTGACTTTGTATTAAATGATTTGGCAAATTGTGTCCTCCTCCAAAGGATAGTGTCCTGTAAAACTATTCCTGATTAAGGCAGAAAGGATGCAGTAGGAGGATGAGATAACAAT
Organism: Macrotis lagotis; assembly: GCF_037893015.1. Taxonomy (NCBI): domain Eukaryota; kingdom Metazoa; phylum Chordata; class Mammalia; order Peramelemorphia; family Peramelidae; genus Macrotis; species Macrotis lagotis. Next base: position 722,766,086 of record NC_133658.1, on the reverse strand, counting down.
ACAGTAAAAGAGTGCCATAATGAAATAATTAAATTGTAAATAATGTACATTTTGAGATAAAATTCATTTTTCTACATTATGTACAATATATTTTAAAGCGGTAAAACTTAAATTTATTTCTTATTTTAACTTCCATATTTGACTTTATTTTGTTTTCCAAATCTAGTTGAAAGTATCTATGAATTCATTGGGCAGTAACTGACCCTTTTCTAATTCAACAGAATCATAATTGTAGCAATTTATTTGCTATACTATATACTGTATAAAAATATCTACAATTATTTCTGAAAAGCAGTAGACATTTATTTTTAAAAAGGAACAAGGTCAAGGTTCTGCATTTTGGATATACTTAGAGAAATATTTTGAATTACATATTTTTTGAATTTTAAGTGCTAGTAATAAAAATTATGAAATATTAAAATTAATGTGAGAACCTTATTAAGCAAATGAAAAAATCTTGTTTATAAATGAATAAAGAAAAAGAACTTTATTGCTTTTCTAAATCTAAAGTGATTTTCAATTTTAAATGTTCCAAAGGAAGAAAATCGTCCTTTTGTGGCTGACATAGGAACTTCTGACATAGAAAAAGGAAAAAAAGAGAAAGCTAGGTGACTCAGTGGATTGAATGTGTGCTGGGCCTAGAGTCAGCCTGAGTTAAAATTGAGTCTCACACATTTAATAGTTGTGTGACCCTGGGCAACTCATTTACTTTTTTGCCTTAATCACGTGGAAAAGGAAATGGCAAATCACTCCTGTATCTTTGCCAAGAAAACCTCATGGGCTCAGAGTTTTGAACGTGACTAAAAGCCTGAATGACAACAATGTCACTTTAAGAGCAAACATATAATGACATAATGTAAATGTTCATTTCTGAATAGGTCCCATCCCTCAATCTGTACTCAGCAAAAGAGGTAAAGTGTTAGACAAAACAAAAACACAATCATCTGGCAGCATGTGTAGTATTCCACCTCCTCTAAATGAAGCAAAGAGATAGATTTTTTTTTCTTTTAAAGTCAAATTTGTGATTTCATCACTGTTTAAGAAGTTCCTTGTGAGAGACTGCCTTTCCTAATGTAGATTGACACTTATTTTGCAATTAAGAGTCATGGAGAATTGTCCTAGGCACAAGAGTTTGTTACTTGCCTAGTCATACAAGTATGTGTTAGAGGTGACCCTTTAATCCAGGTCCTATTGATTAAGGCCAGCTCAGGTCTCTGATACTTTTTCTCAGCTTTTTTTTTTTGAGACCAAGCTTGATCAGTATAAGAACAAAACATTTAATTTTGTTTATTGTTTTCATTTACAATTTTGTAGTTGCTATATGTTATTTCTCCTTTTCTGTTTAGTTAACTCTTCATCAATTCATTTATGCTTTTCCAGGATTGTCAGAATTCTGACAAAACCCATTATAATACCTTCTTGCTCTTCAATTTTTCCTTTCTCTTATTGGTATTGCCCAGTTTTTAATAACATTTGTCTTTAGTGTTAAATTAAATATAATATAGTATATGAATATATTAAACATAATATAGTAAATTAAATATAACAGCATCTCAATATTAATTTTTCAGTGTTGTTTATTTGTAGTACAAAATGGTAGCAGAAGTTACATATCTAAAATTACCAAGTCATTTATTAAATGGTTGGTTGACTAGTTCTTGTCCTTTGTTGTTGAAGACCAAAATGACATCACTATGTTTAAGACAAATTGCAGTGTGTGCTTGACTGTTGATGATCAGATCAGTATGCACTCAGAATGCTCTGCCACAGGTCGGACATAAAATAGTTCATGTGAACACCTGGAGTGGGTACTCTAAACTTTATATTTCCTAAATTGTCACAAGGTAATCTATTTCCTTTACTTTTAATATTCCTCTAAACTATATCTGTTTCCTTTGAGCTGCTTCAATTCTACCTTCCTCAGAAAGCACAGCATTCTGAATGATGAGGGCATGCCGTGCTGGGTGGTTCTGTACCAGTGTCTCCTATTCTGTACAGTCGACTTTCAGAGTGTCATAGTATCACTTCTGACCCTCTTGTGAGTGCTTGCCTTATGTGGGTTCTCCATAAAGTAGTCTTTTTAGCAAGCATGCTTCTGTCATTCAAAAAACATGGCTAGCTCATCATAGTTGCACTCTCTGTAGTAATGTTGGAATGCTAGGGAGTTTAACTCGAGAAAGGACCTCAGTGTCTGGTATCTTCTCCTGCCACGTGATCTTCAGAATCTTCTTAAGACAATTCAAATAGAAGTGATTCAGTTTCCTGACATGGTGCTGGTAGACTGTCCAGGTTTCACAGGCATATAGCTATGAGGTCAACACAATGGCTCCAACTTATTTTGGACTTTACAAATACTAAACTAACTCTGGCAGTGCGGATGCCAACATCATTGTCAACAAGTTCACTTACCTCCTTGGGAAGGACACTGTTGAGGTAAGTGAACTTGTCCACAATGCTCAAAATTTGTCTGTTTGCTGTAATTGATGACTTCACTTTTGGATGGTGTGGTGCTGGCTGATGGAGCATCTGTGTTTTATTGGTTAATTGTTAGACCAAAATTAGCACAAGTAGCAGAGATTCAGTCCATATTTTGTTGCATCTCAGCTTCAGAGGCTGAATTGAGGTCACAGTCATCTGCAAACAGAAGATCATGCATCAGTAATCTCTCCACTTGGTCATGGCTTGTAGCCTTTTGAAAATGTGGTAGCTGACCTTGATGCTGTGTTCATCCTCAGTGAAGGTATTTGATAGCATGACTGAAAACATCATGCTAAAAATAGCATGGGAGTAAGGACACATCCTTGTTTCATTCCATTGGTGACAGGAAATCTCAAGAGCATCATCTGCTATTCAGAATCTGGGCAAGCACACCATCATGGAACTGATGTATAATATTGACGAACTTCTCTGGTTTGCCGAATTTTGACATAATTTTCTTTAAGCCCTCATGACTGATAGTATCAAAGGCCTTGGTCAGAGCTACAAATGTTTTATTCAGACTTCTGTTCTGCTCCTGGAATTTTTCCTGGTGTTATCTGGCAGCAAACACCATATCTACTGTTCCTCAATCTTTTCTGACGTCACAGTGGCTCTCAGGGAGGTGATCATCTCCCAGGTGAAGGATTAGCCTATTGAGAAGGACTCTGGCAAGACTCTTAACAGCAATGACTAAAAGAGAAGTCATCCCTGTGATTGTCACAAGGTATTCTATTTCCTTTACTTTTATAGAGATGGACAGTGGAGGCCTATTTGAATTCTTGGGTGATAATCTTTTCATTCCATATAACCTGGAAAATTTCAGTCAACTTTTGGATGTGCAGTAAATCCTCCATCTTGTAGATGTCAGCTGGAATAGAAACCGTGCCATTTGCCATTTGAAAGGAATCTAATGATATTCAAAACCTCCTCTGCAATTGGAACTTCAGCTAGGGATGAACTGTCTTCAACTTGAGGTAAACCAGTAGCTTCTGCATTGATTGATGATGGTCTGTTAAGAATACTATGGAAGTCGGGCCGCTAGGTGGCACAGTGGAAAAAGCACCGGCCCTGGAGTCAGGAGTACTGGAGTTGAAATCTGGCCCCAGACACTTAATAATTACCTAGCTGTGTGGCCTTGGGCAAGCCACTTAACTCCATTTGCCTTGCAAAAACCGAAAAAAAAAAAAATACTATGGAAGTGTTCAGCCCATCTCTCTAGAATTATGTCCCTATTGTAAATCAATGTGGATCCATCAGCACTGAGTAGTTGAGTTGCACCGCAGGCCTTTGGCCCATAAATAGCCTTCAAGCCATCATAAAAGAACTTTGGTTTGTTACTATCTGCATAAAATTGAATTTCATCTTCTTACTGAATCAAGACTCTTGCATCTCTCTAAGCCTCACTTGTATTTTACTTTTGATGGAATTAAATGTTGCCTTCTTAGAAATGGATGAACTATCCTGCTGGTAAACCCTGTGGAGTTATTGTTTTTCATTTAGCAGCTTCTGTATTTCCCCATTATTTTTCATCAAACCAGATCTGACCCAGATGAGAAAATGTAGTGGTGTATACTAGATTTCTGAAAGCTGCCCACTCTTTTTCTGCTCCATTGTTGCCAACTTTGTGTTGGCTCAGTATTCCATTCAAGTTAGCAACAAACTGTTTCCCTCAGAGAGATACCCTTATCTCTTGACCTTAATTCTTCTAGTGATCATTTTGTCTTAGGGCTGCTGCTTTGGTTGAATGTGAATATTTAACTTGGAGAGGATGAGTCTGTGATCAGTCCAGCACTCTGCACCCCACATTGCCTTTGTCACTCTCACATCCTGTCTGTCTCTTCTCCTTACAATCACATAGATGCCCATGTTTGCTACTAGATTTCATCCAGGAAGTTTTACTGCATTTAGGTAAATGGAATACAGTATTTGCAAAGTTGTTCATTGCTGTTGCTGTTTGAATCTGAGCCTACTCTAGCATTAAAGTTACTCAAAATTATAAGCTTACCCGCTTTTAGTACAAAAAGAGTTAGTTAAAATGATAATTTGTAGAGTTTTTGTTTTTTTTAGAATATATATTTATTTGCTATTTACATGCAAAATATATTTTATACTGTCCAGAGTTATTTTAAATGGATTATTTTTTAACTATCTCTTTTTGCAAAGTTTTGATTGTGATATAGGAATGCTGATGGTTTGTGTGGATTGACTTTGCTAAAATAATTCATTGTTTAAGTAACAGTTGAATCTTTGAGATTTCCAAGAATATCAGCATATTATATGCAAAAACAGTTTTTTTTCACCTAATTCCCTATTCTGATTCCTTCAATTTCTTTTTCTTTTTATTGCTTTTCTAGCATTTCCAATACAGTATTAAATAATATTGGTGGCATGGGTATACTTGTTTTACACTTGATCTTAAGTGGAAAGACCCCTAGTTTATCTCCATTACAAATAGTGATTGCTGATGATTTTAGATTAATGCTTTTCATCAGTTTAAGGAAAAATTCATTTATATCACAACTTACAATGTTTTTAATAGATATGACTATTGAACTATCATGAACTTTTCCTGCTTGTATTGATAATACTCATGAATTTTTAACTTTTATTATATTATATAGTCAATTATGGTAACAGTTTTCCTTATGTTCAAACAATATCCCTTGTATAAATTCCAAAAAGATTATAAAAATTATACATTATGATCAGGTGGAATTTATACAAGGGATATTGTTTGAACATAATTTTTATAATCTTTTAGCTAGTATTTTATTTAAATTTTTTGCATCCACATTCATTAATGAAATTGCCCTATAATTTTCTTTTTCTATTTTTTACTCTTCCTATTAGGTATCAATATCATACTTGTTTTATAAAAGGAGTTTGGTAGACTGTAATTTACTTATTATTCCAAATAATCTATTTGATATTAAAATTAGTTGATTTTTAAATATCTGATAGGATTTACTTGTAAATCCATTTGGTCCTGGTGTTTTTTTCTTACGAAATTCATTTATGGCTTATTCAGTTCCTTTTCTAAAATAGTTCTATTTTATGTAAATTAATACTGAATGAAGTGACCAGAACCATTACATTAACGTTGTAAATAGCAATATTTTGTAATGATCGACCGTGATAGACTTAGTTCTTCTCACCTGTATGATGATCAAAGACAATTTTAAAAGACTTGTAATAGAAAATTCCATTCACGTTCAGAGAAAGAACATACTATTTTCATTTTCTAAAAATTTGTTTTATATTTTTTTCTTTCTCATTTTTTTCTTTTAGTCTCTATTCTTCTTTCACAGTATGACCAATATGGAAATATGTTTACCATGATTGAGAAGGGAGGGAAGTAGAAAAATGTGGAACTCAGACTCTTACAGAAAATGAGGGATGAAAACTATTTTTACATGTAATTGGAAAAAAAATAAAATTCACATTAAAAATAAGTATTTAGATTTTCTATTTCCTCTTCTGCTAATATAGGCAGTTTATATCTTTATAAATATTCTCTCATTTCACTTAGATTGTTAAATTTATTGGCCTATAATTGAGCAGAATTACCAACCCCTTATAAAGTTATTTTAATTTCATCTTCGTTGTTGATGTGTTTTCATCTTTTTCACTTTTAGATGCTAGTGATTTGATTTTCTTCTTTCTTTTTATTTTTTAAATCAAAATAACCAGTTGGGACACATTCCTTAAACTATTTTTTGAATTTCAAATTTGCTCCCTCCCTCTGTCCTATTTTCCTCCCTCTTTGAGAAGCCAAATTATTTTACTAGGTTTACATGTGCAGTCATACAAACATATTTCTGTATTAGTCATATTGTGAAAGAAAACAGATAAAAATACAAGAAAAAAAAGTTTAAAAATATGCTTCAGTCTTATCAGGTCTTTCTGAGGAGATGGATAGCATTTTTCATCTTAAGTTTTTTGGAAATGTCTTTGTTCATTGTATTGCTCAGAATAGCTAAGTCATTCAGAGTTGATCATTAAACGATATTGCCATTATTGTAGTAATGGTTCTTGGTTCTGTTCATTTCTGTATAGAACATGCAAGTCTTTCCAAGGTTCTGTTCTTTTCTTGGTTCTATTCATTTTTTCTTTTTTTTTTTTTTTAGGTTTTTGCAAGGCAAATGGGGTTAAGTGGCTTGCCCAAGTCCACACAGCTAGGTAATTAAGTATCTGAGACCGGATTTGAACCCAGGTACTCCTGACTCCAAGGCTGGTGCTTTATCCACTACGCCACCTAGCCGCCCCCTATTCATTTCTTTGTAGATCAGTTCAGTAAGTCTTTGCAAGGTTTTCTGAGAGCATCTTGCTCATTATTTCTTTTTTTATTGTATTTTTTCCAATTACATGTAAATATAATTTTCAACATTTGTTTTTTGAAAGTTTGAGTTCTAAATTTTTCTCCCTTTCTTCCACTGTATCTGTCTCCCCAAGAAGGCAAATGATATGATGTAGATTATTCATGTGCAGTCAGTATATTTCCTATTTTAGTCATGTGAAAGAGAAATAGAATAAAAGAAAAAACCATGAAAAGAAAAGCAATAAAAATGAAAGCAACTTGGTTTGATCTGCATTCAGTTGTCATCATTTCTTTCTGTAGCTATGGATAGCATTTTACAGCAGGAGTTTTTAGAATTGTTTTGGAATATTATATTGCTGAGAAGAGCTAAGTCAGTCATACTTGGTCATCACACAGTTTTGCTGCTGTTGTGTACAATTTTCTCCTGTTTCTGCTCACTTCACTCAGCAACAGTTTATGTAAGTTTTTCCAGGTTTTCCTGAAATCTGCCTGTTTATCATGTTTTATAGCACAAATAGTACTTCATTACATTCATATACCACAAGTTGTTTAGTCATTCCCCAATTGATAGATATTCCCTCAATTTCTAATTCTTTGCCGCTATAAGCAGAGTTTCTATAAATGCTTTTTTTATATATAGGTTCTTTTCCTTTTCCTTTATATCTCTTTGGAATACAGACCACTAGTGCTATTGTTAGGTTAAAGGGTTTTTTCTTATGACTAGATAGTTTTGATGAATTCATCTGAAAACTGCCTGTTTGTATCCTTTTATCATTTATCAGGTGGGGAATGACTCATGTTTTTATAATTTTGACTCAGTTCTCTATATATTTGAAGAATGAAGCTTTTATCAGAAAAACGTGTACAATTTTTTCACAATTATGATCACTGTGTTTCCTTCATCCTATCCCCTTCTCTTTATCCTAATTTTTTTCTCTTACTCTATCCTCAAAAGTATTTTGCTTCTGACTACTGCCTTCTCCATTTGCCTTCCCATTTACCCGTCCCATACCCACTTTCTTTTCCACTTTCCTTCCTACTTTCTTATAGGGTAAGATAGCTTTCTATGCCTGAGTATGTATTTTTATTTCCTCTTTGAGCTGATTTCACCTTCTGTTTCCCCTATCTTCCTCATCCATTGTAAAATCTCTTTCATGCCTCTTTAATGTGAGGCAGTGTAATTTACCCCATTCTTCTCTCTTCTCTCTCTCTCTCTCTCTCTCTCTCTCTCTCTCTCTCTCTCTTTCTGTCTCTCATTCTATCCAACTAATACCCTATGTGTGTGTGTGTGTGTGTGTGTGTGTGTGTGTGTGTGTGTGTATACACACACCTTCTGTCTTAAAAATGAGAAAGTTTTCAAGGAATTTTAAGTGTCATCTTCCCCTGTAGGAATAAAAGCAGTTTAATCTTATTGAAATCTATATGAATTGTTTTTGAAACAATTGTTTTTTTATTCAACTCTAGTGTTTTCATCAGGAATGCTTGAAATTCCTCTCAAAATGTTCATTTCCTTCCCCCTCCCCACCAAAGAATTATACTCAGGTAGTCTTTGAACCAGCTCTTTTGCCCTCCAGAATATCATACTTCGGCTACTTTAATGTAGTAGCTACTAAAACTTGTATTATCCTGACTGTAGTTCTATTTGAATTGTTCCTTTCTGGCTGCTTGCAATATTTTCTCCTTCACTGGAAGCTCTAGAATGTTGCTGTAATGTTCCTAGGAATTTTCATTTTGGGATCTCTTCTAGGAGATGATCCTTGGATTGTCTCAGTTTCTTCTTTACCCTTTGGTTGTAGAATATCAGGGCTGCTTTTCTTGATAATTTTTTGAAAGATGATTTCTAGATTTTTTTGATTTTGATCATGGCTTTCTGTTCAGTAAGCCTTAAATTATTTCTTCTCATGCTCTTTTGCATGTTAGTTGTTTTCTTCTATTTTTTTCTTTCTTTTAGAGGGTTCTTGTCTCCTGAAATCGTTAACTTTCACTTGTCCAATTTTAATTGTTAAGGAATCTTGAGCTTTTGTACTTTCCTTTTCTTTTGGCTATCTTACTTTTTAAGTTCTTTTCTTTAATGAAATTTTTGTTCATTTTTTCCCCCATGTGGTCAGTTCTTTTGAAGCCATTTTTCTCTTTAGTATCTTTTTATGCCTCCTTTTACCAAACTGTTGATTCTTTTTAAAATGGTTTTCTTGCATCACTTTCATTTCTCTTTTCATCTTTTTTTCTCTTCCCAGTTTTTCTTCTACCTTTCTTGTTTAATTTTTATAATTCTTTATGAGTTCTTCCATTGCATGAGACCAATTTACATTTTTCTTTTATAAGGCTTTGGATGTAGTAGTTTTGACTTTGTCGTCTTCTGAGTTTCTGTTTTGATTTTCTTTGTTACCACGGTAACTTTTTATGGTCAGATTTGTTTTTTGTTGCTGTTTTTGTTTTTTTGTTATGCTCGTTTTCCCAGCCTATTTCTTGACTTTTAACTTTTTATGTTAAAAGTTGAACTGCTTCCAGGGCAGAAGTGACACTGTTTTCAGAACTATTGTGGGATGGGGCTTTACGTTTTCAGTTTTTCCCAGGTGGTATGATCTTAGGAGAGGTCTGTTTAATATTCAGTTGGTTTGCAAGTGACCACAAACACGCTTTTCTGCCCTGGAATATGACCAGGGTCTCCACTCTCCTTTGCTTATTCTTTTCCTCATTCTGGAACTGGAATTGGGACCTGAATCTGCATATGTCCAATGCAACAGAATCTTGGACCCAGTACCAGGAAAAGAAACCCTTTTAACTGGCTGTGCAACCACTGTGTGTGGACGCCAGGTCTGCTGCTGGTTTACTGAGGTACAGCCTATTCCTTTGCAGCAAGTTTTTCTTGCCCTCTTAAGTTTTCTTGGGCTAGAAAACAGTTTCACTCCATCCTTTTGTGGGTTCTGCTGTTCCAGAGTTCAAAGTTGTTAAGAGGAAAATTTGAAAAACTCAGTTAAGTCTATTCTCCAACTTAGTCTCCCCTCTTTGAGTTTTTTTTTATTTTTTTACTTTTATTTTTGTTTTATTTTATAAGTAAGTATGTGGCTTGTAGGACTTATCTCTATTTGAGGTTTGATATTGTTGTGGAGAATAGTAAGGGCCCCTTTTGCCTGGGATGTTGTATATATTAAGGGTAATTCTATGTTTTAATAATTCAGTCAAAAAACCTTCAAGGATTGACTGAGTATCAGACACTGGGCTGTGCCTCAAGAGGACAAAAGAAGGGATTCTGAGCCTTGGGAATGAGGACGGAGGGCATCTCTTACTTGGTGAATAGGTAGCGATGCCAAGATGCAGAGACAGGAGATGGAGCCCTGTTTGTGAGGCCCACCTGGAAAGGGGTTTGGTTGAATGGGTCAGATCAGAAAAGAGAGTAATGTGATGATGATGAAGAACTAAGTTTGACTCAGGTCATGAAGAGGAATTTGCATTTATGTGATCTGAGAGGAAATAGCCATTGGAATTTGTTGAAGAAGACTGATGTGCTCAAACAGGTGCATTAGGAAAATTACCTTGTCATCTGTTTGGGGGAATAGACTGAAGAAAAGAGAATGTCAAACAAGTTAATTTTAATAGACCCAGGAAAGCTATGATAAGGTCTAGCCTTAGTGTGGTCCCTTGAGAGAATTAAGCATGAGGGAAAGAAAAGAGTTGAAGATGTCTCATAGATTTCAAATATCTGAAGTTTAAAGGATAGTGACGTTTGTCTAAGAACTATGAAAGATAGAAAGGGGGATTTTTTTCCTTTCAAAAATTAATTATATTTATCTTTTTTTCAATTAACAAGTATTTATTTTCTCCTCAGACCTTCCAGTTGAGAAATAAGCAAAGACAAACAAAAGCATTATGATAAATATGCATAGTCTAACAAAACAAATTGATATTAAAAAATGTATGCCTCATTTTTGTATCTTGAGCCTATCACCTCTTTGTCAGAAGGTGGATAGCATATTTCATAACTGGTCCTCTGGAATCATGCTTGATGTTTCAGAGTTGTTTATCTCTCTCTTTTTTTTAAGTTTTTGTTTTTGTTTTTTTACAAGGCAAATGGGTTTAAGTGGCTTGCCCAAGGCCACACAGCTAGGTAATTATTAAGTATCTGAGGCCTGTTTTGAACCCAGGTATTCCTGACTCCAGGGCCTGTGCACTAAGCCACCTAAAAACCTCAGTGGATAGAGCACAGAACCTGGAGTCAGGAGTACCTGAGTTCAAATCCGGCCTCAGACACTTAATAATTACCTAGCTGTATGGCTCTGGGCAAGCTACTTAACCCTGTCTGCCTTGCAAAAAAACCTAAAAAAATAAAAAATAAAAATATGCTACCCCCAGAGCAATGTTATTATTGTATGAATTTTTCTCTGGGTTCTGTTATCCCAGGTTCCTCAGAAATCTTTTTTGTTACTTTTTAACAGTTTACAGTTGTATTGCATTTAGATACCATAATTTCTTTATCCATTCCAGAATTTATGACTACCTTCTTAGTTTCCAGTTCTTTCACCACAAATAAAACTGCTATAAATGTTTTTGTACACAATTCCTATTTCTTTGATATTTTTAGACTATAGGCCTAGTTATAAACATTAGACTAAAAGGTTCATTTGATTCATTTTGTTGTATATCTAATGGATTTCACTGCTTTACCTTTATTATCATTAACTGATGCCAAAAATTATTTTGATAATTATTCCACTGAAATAGAGTGGGTATTTGTACATTGTTGATTTTGGGGGGGGAGGTGAGAGGGATAAATTTGAAAGGAAGTTATAATAAAGAATGATCTTTGTAGAGCTTTTCTAGCAATGGTTATTCTTTTTTTTTCTTCTGATTTTATTTTCAAGAATTGCCATTTCTTCCTTCCATATACTGTATATTTGATATGGTGTTAGTCCTCAGCAATCTCTTACTGTGACAAATTATCCTAGTTAATCTTAGACAAATATAAATGTTCACAACAGACATTGTTTCGGTATTTTACTGAACAATCTACAACTCAATATTTTTTAGCACTTATGATAAACTAAATGCAATTTTGGAATGAATTTGTGAAGGTAGGTATACAGTTTGTGGTTGTGACAGTATTTTTCTCTGAGCAAAGATTATTTAAGTTCATACGAAGTATAGTGAGTAATGACTTTTTGCCAAAGTCCTGAGTGTTTTTATTAATTATAGTAAATTGTTTTTGAATTCCAGAAATCATGTTTAATTTAATTAATGATAATTCACTCTGAAAGGTAAACTATTAAGTTAGTGGGTGACAAACTGTCATTCATAATGATAAGTGAACTCAATTACATTAAAATACTATGTAATACTACCAAATGCTTAACGATTTTGAAGATGATCTGCTTGGCAAAATATATAGAAACTCATGATAAAACTTACAACTACGTTGAAAAGTTGTGTCTTAGGTTTTTAGATAATTATATGATAGATTCTACAATGCAGGATCTTAATATATTAATCTTGGTACATAAAAATATTTGAAATAGGGCATAGAATGTTGAATTGTCCTTTTTCCCCCTCATTTATTCATAGATGGCTGCATTTTTATTTTCTTCTGTTTTACAATTTTTCCTGAATATTCAAGGTCTTTGATTTTTTTTTCTTCCTGATATGTTTTCCTTGGTGCTGGATCTGAAAATGTCTCAGGCTCCTCCTACACTGGGCAGTTCACTGCTATTCATTAGCCTCAGTCTCTGAACCAAGTCATTTTTGGGAGGTCACAATTGACCCATCTGGATTCTATGTTCTTACCCTCAAGCTTGGTGGAGTATTCACACGCCTGCTATCCTGTCTTGTCCTGACTTGTCTCATTCCCTCTCTTCCTCAATTCTCTGACTCTGTACCAGCCCTGCAAAACTTGCATTCTGGGATACCAATAATTCAGAATTTTGCAGTACTGGGCTCTCCAGGTTGTTGCCCCGGTAGGCTTTTACTCTTTTTTTATTTTTTATTTTTTATTTTGTTAGGTTTTTTGCAAGGCAGACAGGGTTAAGTAGCTTGCCCAGAGCCATACAGCTAGGTAATTATTAAGTGTCTGAGGCCGGATTTGAACTCAGGTACTCCTGACTCCAGGTTCTGTGCTCTATCCACTGAGGTTTTTACTCTTGAAGGGATTTAGTGCTGTTGAGGTCCAACAAAACTTCTGTAACCTCAAATCTGGATTTCCCACAGAAAGGAGGAGGAACCAGGGTGCAAAGATGAGTTTTGATATAAGCCTGTGTTGTGTCATTGGATCGCCTAGCACAACCTTGTTGCTGGTAATATGGGAGTTGGGAAAGAGTGCTGAGTGAGCTCAATGAGCATTACTTTCTGAGTTTAGGAGAAATTTTTGAATTTTTGACTTTGAATATCCTTGAGCATAGAAACAATTGGAATTGTTTTAATTTTGGTGTATAATTTCGGTTTTGGAGAGATAGGTTGTGAGGATGTTGCTCACATGACTCAGAAGTGGTTATGTGTACTCTGGTGCCAGCAAGTGAGATGGTAGAGGCTTTATTATAGACAAAATGGTGAAAATTCTATCAGGATCTGTGGTAGAGTCCAAGTTTTTGATGGGGGGGAGGAAGTAAATAATACCTGGAATAGAGGATGCATGGTGCTGATTCTTCAGTAGATCTATGCCTACCTGCTTGGTTTATCCCATAGCACTTTCTCAATCATATTGACACTTTTGATATTCATTGTTATAAGAAGTCTAAGAATCTCAATAGCCAGTTATATTGAATCATAGTCAGTAACTTTAAAAAGTTGGTACAGATCTTAGAGATAAATTTGTCCAGTTCTCTTGTATTACCTATAAGCAAATATGGAGAGATTAAGCAGCTTACTTATAAATCATCTAGTAATTCATTGTCAAAATCAGGTTTAGAACCCAGATTTCCAGACCGTGTTCAGTTTTTTTTCTGACATTTTTTTCACTTTATAAAGATTTTATTTTGAGTTTTACAATTTTCCCCCTAATCTTACTTCCTCCCCCCACCTCCCACAGAAGGCAATTTGCTGGTTTTTACATTGTTTCCATGGTATACATTGATCCAAATTGAATGTGGGGAGAGAGAAGAAATCATATCCTTAAGGAAGAAGCATAAAGTAAAAGAGAGATAGCAAGATCAGACAATAAGCTATCACTTTTCCCCTAAATTAAAGGTAATAGTCCTTGGTCTTTGTTCAAACTCCATAGTTCTTTCTCTGGATACAGATGGTATTCTCCATTGCAAGCAGCCCCAAATTGTCCCTGATTGTTGCACTGATGGAATGAGCAAGTCCATCAAGGTTGATCATGATCCCCTTGTTCCTATTAGAGTTTACATTGTTTTTCTGGTTCTGCTCTTCTCCCTCAGCATCAGTTCATGCAAATCCCTCCAGGCCTCCTTGAATTCCTGTCCCTCCTGGTTTCTTTTTTCTTTTTTTTCTTTTAGTTTTTGTAAGGCAATGGGGTTAAGTGACTAGCCCAAGGCCACATAGCTAGGTAATTATTAAGTGTCTGAGGCCACATTTGAACTCAAGTACTCCTGACTCCAGGGCAGGTGCTCTATCCACTGCACCACCTAGCCACCCCTCCCTCCTGATTTCTAATAGAACAATAGTGTTTCATGACATACATATGCCACAGTTTGCTAAGCCATTCCCCATTAGAAGGACATTTACTTGATTTCCAATTCTTTGCCACCACAAACAGGCCTGCTATGGTATATTTTTTGTACAAGTGTTGTTTTTACCCTTGTTCATCATCTCTTCAGGGTATAGGCCCAGTAGTGGTATTGCTGGATCAAAGGGTATGCACATTTTTGTTGCCCTTTGGGCATTATTCCCGACTGCTCTCCAGAAAGTTTGGATGAGTTCACAACTCCAACAATGTATTAGTGCCCCAGATTTCCCACAACCCTTCCAACAATGATCATTATCCTTTCTGGTCATATTAGCCAGTCTGAGAGGTGTGAGGTGGTACATCAGAGATGCTTTAATTGCATTTCCTCTAATAAATAATGATTTAGAGCAGTTTTTCATATGACTATGGGTCACTTTGATCTCCTCGTCTCTAAATTGCCTTTGCATGTGCTTTGACCATTTGTCAACTGGTTAAAAAATTGTTTTTTTTTACTCAGTTCTCTGTATATTTTAGAAATGAGTTCTTTGTCAGAAATACTAGTTGTAAAGATTGTTTCCCAGTTTACTACATTTCTTTTGATCTTAGTTGTAGTGGTTTTGTCTGTGCAAAACCTTTTTAATTTAATGTAATCAAAATCATCTAGCTTGTTTTTGGTGATGTTCTCCATCTCTTCCTTAGTCATAAACTACTTTCCTTTCCATAGATCTGACAGGTAAACTACTCCTTGATCTTCTAGTTTGCTTATAATATTGTTTTTTATGTCTAAATCCTGTATCCATTTGGATCTTATCTTGGTAAAGGGTGTGAGGTGTTGGTCTAATCTCAGTTTCTTCCATACTAACTTCCAATTATCCCAGCAATTTTTATCAAAGAGGGAGTTTTTATTCCAATGGCCAGACTCTTTGGATTTATCAAACAGCAGATTACTATAATCATCTCCTGCTTTTACACCTAGTCTATTCCACTGGTCCACCACTCTATTACTTAGCCAATACCAAATAGTTTTGATGACTGATGTTTTATAATATAATTTTAGATCAGGTAGGGCTAAACCACCTTCTTTTGCACTTTTTTTCATTAAGTTCCTGGCAATTCTTGACTTTTTATTTCTCCATATGAATTTACTTACAATTTTTTCTAACCCATTAAAGCAATTTTTTGGAATTTTGATTGGTAGGGCACTAAACAAGTAGTTTAGTTTTGGTAGAATTGTCATTTTTATTATATTAGCTCGACCTATCCATGAGCAGTTGATGTTTGCCCAGTTATTTAAATCTGATTTAATTTGTGTGAGAAGTGTTTTATAATTATTTTCAAAAAGTTTCTGAGTCTATATTGGAAAATAGACTCCCAGGTATTTTATATTATCTGAGGTTACTTTTTTTTTATTAAAGATATTATTTGAGTTTTGCAATTTTCCCCCAATCTTACTTCCCTCCCCCCACCCCCCTATGGAAAGCAATCTGTCAGTCTTTACTTTGTTTCCATGTTGTACATTGATCCAAATTGGGTGTGATGAGAGAGAAATCATATCCTTAAGGAAGAGACAGAAAGTCTAAGAGATAACAAGATCAGACAATAAGATATGTTCCCCCCCCCCCCCCCTAAATTAAAGGAAATAGCTCTTGAACTTTGTTCAAACTCCACAGCTCCTTATCTGGATACAGATGGAACGATTCTTTGGGGACAGCCCAGAATTGTCCATGATTGTTGCACTGATGAAATGAGCAAGTCCATCAAGGTTGATCATCACCCCCTGTTGCTGTTAGGATACACAGTGTTTTTCTGCTTCTGCTCATCTCACTCAGCATCAGTTCATGCAAATCCCTCTAGGCTTCCCTGAATTCCCATCCCTCCTGGTTTCTAATAGAGCAATAGTGTTCCATGACATACATATACCCCAGTTTGCTAAGCCATTCCCCAATTGAAGGATATTTACTTAATTTCCAATTCTTTGCCACCACAAACAGAGCTGCTATGAATATTTTTGTACAAGTGATGTTTTTACCCTTTTTCATCATCTCTTCAGGTATAGACCCAGTAGTGGGTGCACATTTTTGTTGCCCTTTGGGCATAGTTCAAAATTTCTCTCCAGAAAGGTTGGATGAGTTCACAGCTCCACCAACAGTGTAATAGTGTCCCAGATTTCCCACAAGCCTTCCAACAATGATCATTATCCTTTCTGGTCATATTGGCCAGTGTGTGAGGTGGTACCTCAGAGAAGCTTTAATTTTCATTTCTCTAATAATTAATGATTTAGAGCAATTTTTCATATGGCTGTGGATTGCTTTGATCTCATCTGTAAATTGCCTTGGCATATCTTTTGACCATTTGTCAATTGGTGAATGGCCTTTTTGTTTTAAAAATATGACTCAGTTCTCTGTATATTTTAGAAATGAGTTCTTTGTCAGAATCATTAGTTGTAAAGATTGTTTCCCAATTTACTACATTTCTTTTGGTTTTGGTAACAGTGGTTTTGTCTGTGCAACAGCTTTTTAATTTAATGTAATTGAAATCATCTAGTTTCTTTGTGGTGATGTTCTCCATCTCTTCCTCAGTCATAAACTGCTCCCCTTTCCATAGATCTGATAGGTAAACTAGTCCTTGATCTCCTAATTTGCTTATAGTATTGTTTTTTTTTATGTCTAAATCCTGAAACCATTTGGATCTTATCTTCGTAAAAGGTGTGAGGTGTTGGTCTAATCTAAGTTTCTTCCATACTAACTTGCAATTCTCCCTGCAGTTTTTATCAAAGAGAGAGGTTTTTATCCCAATAGCTGTACTCTTTGTGTTTATCAAACAGCAGATTATTGTAATCATTTCCTGCTAATGTACCTAGTCTATTCCACTGGTCCACCACTTTATTTCTTAGCCAATACCAAACAGTTTTGATGACTGATGCTTTATAAAATAATTTTAGATCAGGTAGTGTTAAGCCCCCTTCTTTTGCACTTTTTTCCCCATTAAATTCCTGGAAATTCTTGACTTTTTATTTCTCCATATGAATTTACTTACAATTTTTTTCTAACTCATTAAAGTAATTTTTTGGAACTTTGGTAGGGCACTAAACAGGTAGTTTAGTTTTGATAGAATTGTCATTTTTATTATATTAGCTCTACCTATCCAGGAGCAGTTAATATTTGCCCAGCTATTTAAATCTGATTTAATTTGTGTGAGAAGTGTTTTATAATTGTTTTCAAAAAGTTTCTGAGTTTGTCTTGGCAAATTAGACTCCTAGATATTGTCTGAAGTTACTTTGACTGGGATTTCTCTTTCTAGCTTTTCCTGCTGTATCTTGCTAGACATATATAGAAAAATTGAGGATTTATGAGGGTTTATTTTATAACTTGTACCTTTGCTAAAGTTGCTAATTGTTTCCAGTACTTTTTTGGATGATTTCTTGGGATTCTCTAGGTAGACCATTGTGTCATCTGCAAAGAGTGAGTTTTGTTTCTTCCTTCCCAATTCTAATTCCTTCAGTTTCTTTTTCTTCTCTAATTGCTGAAGCTAACATTTCTAATATGATATTGAATAGTAGTGGTGATAATGGGCACCCTTGTTTCACCCCTGATCTTATTAGGAATGCCTCTGGCCTCTCCCCATTGGATATAATACTTGTTGATGGTCAAATAGATACTGCTAATTATCCTAAGGAGCAGTCCATTTATTCCTCTAGTGTTTTTAGCATGGGTGCTGTATTTTGTCAAAAGCTTTTTCAGTATCTATTGATATAATCATATAATTTCTGATAGGTTTGTTATTGATATAATTAATTATACTAACAGTTTTCCTAATATTGAACCAATCCTGCATTTCTGGGATAAATCCTATTTGGTTATAATGTATTATCCTAGTGATAAATTGTAATCGTTTTGCTAAGATTTTATTTAAGTTTTTTGCATATCTTTTCATTAAGGAAGTAGGTCTATGATTTTCTTTCTCTGTTTTGACACTTCCTGGTTTAGGTGTCAGCGCCATATTGATGTGATAGAAAGAGTTAGGCAGGGATGGCTAGTAGAGCACCGGCCTTGGAGTCAGGAGTCCTTGAGTTCAAATCTCGTCTCAGACACTTAATAATTACCTAGCTATGTGGCCTTAGGCAAGCCACTTAACCCCATTGCCTTGCAAAAACCTAAAAATCCCCCAAATAAACAGGCAGCATTCTGTCTTTCCATATTTTTCCCAAAGAGTTTATATAGAATTGTTCCTTAAATGTTTGGTAGAATTCACTTGTGAATCCATCAGGCCCTGGAGACTTTTCCTTAGCGAGTTCAATGATGGCTTGTTCAATTTCTTTTTCTGAGATAGGGTTGTTTAGGTATTTAATCTCCTCTTCATTTAACCTGGGCAACTTATATTTTTGTAAATATTTGTCTATTTCACTTAGATTGTCCAATTTATTGGCATAGAGTTGGGCAAAATAATTCTGAATTATTACTTTAATTTCCTCCTCATTGGTGGCGAGTTCATCTTTTTCATTTATGATACTGGCAATTTGGTTTTCTGTTTTTTTTAATCAAATCGACCAGAGGTTTATCAATTTTATTGGTTTTTTCATAAAACCAACTCTTGGTTTTATTTATTAATTCAATAGTTTTTTGCTTTAGATTTTATTAATTTCTCCTTTAATTTTTAGAATTTTTAATTTGGTATTTAATTGGGGGTTTTTAATCTGTTCTTTCTCTAATTTTTTTAGTTGCATATTTAATTCATTGATTTCCTCTTTTTCTAATTTATTCATGTAGGTATTTAAAGATATATCCCCTGACTTTGAGTGAATCCCATAGGTTTTGGTATATTGTTTCATTATTGTCATTATCTAAGATAAAAAATTCTTTCTATAATTTGTTGTTTGATCCACTCATTCTTTAAAATGAGGTTATTCAGTTTCCAATTAGTTCTGAGTGTATATTTCCCTGGCCCAAAATTGCATATGATTTTTATTGTATTATGATCTGAGGAAGATGTATTCACTATTTCTGCCTTTCTGCAATTGATTATTAGGTTTTTATGTCCTAATATATGGTCAATTTTTGTATAAATGCCATGTACTGCAGAAAAATGTATATTCCTTTCTGTCTCCATTCAGTTTCCTCCATAAGTCTATCATATCTAGGTTTTCTAATAATCTATTTACCTCCTTAACTTCTTTATTGTTCATTTTATGATTTGATTTATCTAAATCTAAGAGTGGGAGGTTGAGGTCTCCCACTAGTACAGTTTTGCTGTCTATGTCTTCCTGTAGTTCTTTCAAGCTTCTCCTCTAAGAATTTGGATGCTATCCCATTGGGTGCATATATATTCATTTTTGAAATCACTTTATTTTCTATGGTACCTTTTAGGAGGATAAAGTTTCTTTCCTTATCTCTTTTAATGCTTTCTATTTTTTTGCAGTTGCTTTGTCTGAGATAAGGATTGCTACCCCTGCTTTTTTTTTTCACTTTGGATGAAGCAAAATATATATTTTGCTCCAACCTTTTACCTTTACTCTATATGTATCTCTCTGCTTCAAATGAGTTTCTTGTAAGCAGTATATTGTAGGATTCTGGTTTTAATTTACTTTGCTATTCGCTTACGTTTTAAGGGAGAGTTCATCCCATTCATGTTCAAAGTTAGTAATTACTAACTTTTTATTGCCCTCCATGCTATCTTCCTGTTTGTATTCCCCCCACCTTGATCCATATTCCCCAGTATTTTGTTTCTGAATACTACCCCCTTCAGTGTGTTTGCCCTCCTATATCCACCCCCTCCCCTTTCTTTCCCCTCTCCACTTTCCCCTTTTCCCTTTTCTCTTCCCTTCCTTCTGTTCCCTTTTTTGTCCCCCTCCCTGTCTCCATTCCCCCTCCCCTTTTCCCCTTTTAAAACTTGAAAATTAAGATTTTCTTAAGTTAACTGAGTGTGCGTGTAAGTTAAGTTTAACTCAACTCTGATGAGAGGAAGATTCAGGTGTTTCTCATCTCTTCCCTTCTTCCCCTCTATTACCATAGTTCTTTTGTACCTCTTAATGTAACGAGATTTACCCCATTCAATCCCCTCCCTACTACTCCTGTCTTCTTCCTGTCCCCCTTTTTAAGGAGGAAGTGTTCTTTTTTTTTGTTCTTAAGGTTTTTGCAAGGCAAATGGGGTTAAGTGGCTTGCCTAAGGCCACTCAGCTAGGTAATTATTAAGTGTCTGAGACTGGATTTGAACCCAGGTACTCCTGACTCCAGGGCCGGTACTTTGTCTATGGAGCCACCTAGGAGCCCCCGGAGGAAGTGTTCTTAAGCAATTCTATTTATGTCATAGAAAATCCTGAGTATCCATCACTTTTGGCTTAGTATATTCTCTCTAATAGAGTTACAGTTTTTGAGAGTTATTAAAGTCTTTCTCCCAAGTAGGGATATAGCCAGTTTCATTCCATTAGGTAGCAGTCTCATGGCTGAGTCATGAGTATCCTTTACTTCTGGCTAGTTATATTTTCTCTGAGAGAGTTACAGTTCTCAAGAGTTTATGAGAGTCTTTTCCCCATGCTAGGATATGGCCAGTTTCATCTTATTGGATAGCAGTTTTTTTACCCCCCCCCCCCCTTTTTGTTAACCTTTTCTTGTGTCTCTTGAATCTCCTTGTTTGATGTCCAGATTTTCTATTTTGTTCTGGTATTTTCATCAGGAATTGTTGGAAGTCTTCCATTTCATTAAATCTCCATCTTTTCCCCTAAAAGAGAAGGCTCAGCTTTGTTGGATAGTGCATTCTTGGCTACATTCCAAGCTCCCTGCTCTTCAGAATATCTCGTTCCAGGCCCTTCGATCCCTTAATGTTGATGCAGCCAGGTCCAGTGTATTAACTAATGTGGCTCCTTGGTATCTGACTTGTGTATTTCTGGCTGCTTTCAAGATTTTCTCTTTTACCTGATAGTTCTGGAATTTGGCCACAACATTCCTTGGTGTTTTCATTTCAGGGTCTCTTTCCAGAGGGGATCGATGTATTCTTTCAGTAACTATTTTGCCTTCTGGTTCCATGATATCAGGGCAGTTTTCCATCATTAAATCCTGTAATATTAAGTCCAGGCTTTTTTTCTCTTCAATGTTTTCAGCAAGACTTGTAATTCTCAGGTTGTCCCTTCCTGATCTATTCTTGAGGTCTTTGATTTTGCCAATGAGGTATTTTACATTTTCTTCTATTTTTTTTCTATTTTTGGTTTTATTTGACAGACTCATTTTGTCTCATGAAGTCATTAGTTTCCACAGACTCCATTCTTTTTTTTTTAGAGAAGAATTTTCTTCATTTATCTTTTGTAGCTTCTTTTCCAATTGGTCAATTCTATTTTTGTAAGAGTTTTTCCAGTTGAGGTTTTGAGAGAATTGTTTTCTTGTTGCAAGGTGTTAATTTTCCCTCCCAAATTTTCCAATTGATTTTTTTTTTGCAAGGTAGTGGGGTTAAGTGGCTTGCCCAAGGCCACACAGGTAATTATTTAAGTGTCTGAGGCAGGATTTGAACTCAGGTACTCCTGACTCCAGGTTCTGTGCTCTATCCACTGTGCCACCTAGCTGCCCCTTCCAGTTGGTTTTTAAACTCCTTCCTTATTTCTTCAAGGAAGTCTTTCTGTGCTTGAGAGCAGATCATATTCTCCTTAGAAGTTCTAAGTTTCTCTGAGTTAGTGTCTTTTCCTTCCAGGAATTTTTCTATAGACCCTCCTTTTTTGCTGGCCTTTCTTCATTATCCTAAAAACTTGCGTTGGGGAGGGGCTGGCTGACAGGGGTTTGGTGTTGGGCTCCCTGGAGGCTTTACTCACTGAGTGTAATATCTCCAACTGGCCAGTAGGGTGTTCTGGTTGCTTTCTCTGGAGTGTCTGTGACCTTGATTGAGGCCTGTTCACTTGGCCTGGAGGTTGAAGCTGTTGAATACTTTTTTTTTGGTTCAGTGGTGGGCTCTACCCTGGGGTGAGGTGATCACTCTCCTTATTGTCAGGTGAGGTGGTTCTGCTGCTTGGCCTTAGCCTGGGGTGGAAGGTGGGCTGTAATTGTGTTTATTCTGAGAAGAGGCTTCAGCTGAAATGGAGGTCTAGACTCTTGAGTTCCTTCTGACCAGATGTCCACAGCTCCCCCCCCTCCCCAACTCTTCCCTACTGCCCTAGTGGCAAGCTCCAGAGGGTAAGCCCTGCCACCTGTGCCTCTGCTCCCTAGTTGACCCATGCCCCAGCAGACTACTGGTCTTTAGCCCCGCCACTCATCAAACTGGTCTAGTTCTCAGGCTCCCAGGCACCATCCCCACTAATCAGGTTAATCTATGGCAGATCCAGGCTCCCAGGCTCTTACCTATTCATGCTTCCAGCAGAGTCTGCCCTCTGTGCCAGGACTCACCCACGATCTCAGAAGACAGATCCTGAGGTGGTTGTTCTTCTCTTGGCTTCTCTTTCTGGGTTTTGTCGATCAGATTTCTGTTAAGAAGTTTATTTCATATTATTTATAAGGGGAAGATCAGGAGATTAGCACTGTGCCTGTCTTCCCTCTGCCATCTTGGCTGGGAAGTCCTTTTCTGACATTTTTAAGAATGTATATTTCTGACTTAAGACTTAATGTGCATCTACTAAATGCTAGATGGTATCCAAAATGGAAAGACAGTGACAATAAAATGATCAGTTGTGATATGCTGGTATGGCAAGTACGTTGTAGGGCAAGATTCTAGCACATTTAATTTAAAATGTATAAAATTATCTTGAAATTTTTTTATGATGGAAAAGTCCTTGGAGTTTTGTATCATGTTAATTAATGTTTTTCAGTTATTACCATTTTAATTTTATTAACTAATTTGGAAAATGTGTCCATAATCTTATCAGTAGTAATTTAATTCTTTTTATCATATTTCCTTTAACATTTTTAAAACTAAAATATTTCCAGGTTTTAACTGAACCAGTTATAGTTCCTCAGGTATATTTTTTAACATTGAAGTGACCAAAGAATGATCACTAGAATGGAAGAGATTTTTTTATCCTCATGTCTTTATATGTGTGTGTGTGTGTGTGTGTGTGTGTGTGTATATATAATTTCATTCATTCATTCATTCATTCATTCATTCATTCATTCATTCATTTATTTTCTGTTAGGAAACTAGGACTTCTTTGGAGAATTCAGGCCAGCAGATTTAGACTAGATTCTGACCTTTAGAACTTATTTAGAGTAAAAATATATGTTGCTGAGTACTTGAGAGATTGTGAAAGCAAACTCTTCTGTAAAGTGCTTGATAATGTCCTGAGACAGAGTGGCTTGAATATCTTATTCTAAATGGCCCCTAAAACTATTGAAAATTTGTGACAAAGGAGTGCTATTTTGAGGAGACTTGGGGAGAATTTCCCCTCCCCATTCAAAACTTCAGAAAAAAATCAAGTGTTTCCTCATTAAGATCTTAACAACCAAGTTGATTGGTAATAGATATATTGAAAGATAATTGAATGATAGAGGGATGTCATATGAGTGGCATAGAAAAGAAGGTTAGATTTGAGATTGGCCTTGAAGCATATGAAAAATTTTGATGCAATTGTAGCAAGTCTTCTGCGTGAGTATGCCGACACATGTAAGTCATGGGATGTGTAAAGGTAGAAAAGTTTATGTGACCCATGTAGATAGACTAGTTTAGTTAGGATAGAAAATGTGTATTACTTACTGATAAAGCTGGATTTTTTTTTCCTTCTTAAACTTTATTAGGATGTATACATATTTAGGCTACCTAGTCTAAAGAGTAAAGACCAGCAGGTTGCTAGTCTCATGGAAATTTTTTTTAATGACTCCAAACATTTTTATTCCTGATTACATGCATTGTTCAACGTTCATCTTTTTGTAAACTTTTGAGTTCTACATTTTTTCTATCACCCTCTCTTCTGACCTCCCTCTCCACGGCAGCAAACAATCTGATCCAGGGTGGACGTGTACAGTCGTGTCTGGCATATTTCCATATTACTCATGTTGTGAAATACAAATCTCTTTATTACCCTTTGGATCAATAGAAATTATGATTGAAGATTATAATGTTTTGTGAGTTACCAGCATGCAGCATCAGCTGAAGAGTAATGGAATTTTAAAAATTTCTTTTTCAGGGAGCAATTTAAGATTGCTGAAAGTTCTATACAATCTACCAGTTACAATACATCTTAATCTTTTTCTCCTGCTTTCTTCCTGAGGTTTTACCTCATTATCCATTTGACATGTTTATCCAAGACATGTACTTGGTGGACTAACTCAGTGGACATACAACTACTTGTTATACATAGTCTGAACAATAGGCAGATTGTATCTACTTTGTTTTTTTCTATGTGCTAAATTCTCAAATTGTTGTGGATATTATTAGTAGTGCTATCTTTTAAGTCTGGACTATATGTTTAGATATGTTACTGTTTTAGTTGTTTTCCAGTCACATCAGACTATTCATGACTGCTTTTTGGTTTTTCTTGGCAAAGATATTAGATTTATGTGCCATTTCTTCTCTAGCTCATTTTACAGAAGAGATACACATGATTAAGTGTCCCACAGAGTCACATCACTAGTAAGTGTCTGAGGCTATGTTTGAACTCTGGTTTTCTTTGACTCTAGAACTGGTACTCTCTTCATTTCACCACCACACAAACTTACACACACACACACACACACACACACACACACACATACACTCAAACACTCTGTCTCTCTCTGTGTCTCTCTCTCTCTCTCTCTCTCATAAAATCTACTTAATCTATCCATTATTTAACATTCAATTTATCTAAGTATCTCTCTGTGTTACAAACTAAGTGTGGTCTCCAAGAACCAACCTATGTAGGAATGAAGAACCTTATTACCTCTAGGTAATTATTCTTTGATTATGGTAACCCATGAAGCAGTGATAGACAAAAAAGGCTCCTGCTTCCATAGTGATGGTGGTAGAGTGACAGAACAGGGGGAAAGGGTATTAAGAAATATACTGTAGTATAATATAGTATAATATATAATATAATATAATATAACATAATATGATATGATATATAATATAGTATACTGTAGTATATATATACGGTAGTTGAAAACTTAACTAGAGATGCTCTAATTTTTTTATTTTTGAATGATGACTAAGAAATTGATATTCTGCTAGAAAGACTAAACTATTAATATTTTATAATAAAATCAGAGGACAAAATGTGATTAAATAGAAAGAGAATAGCTAACATGTTCTCTTCAAGGAAAATGATTTCATTGAATTGGTTTTGTCATGTACTCAAATGCAATAAAAAAAAAATTAGCTTATTGTCATCTTACGCATGACTGTAGGAATGGAGTATTGAATTTGGACTCAGGAAGACCAAGCTTCAACTCCCACTTCAAATAATTATTAGTCTTATCCTGGACAAGTCCCTCATCCTCTTTCATTCTCACTTCTTTCATCTTTCTTTAAAATGGTGACAATAATTGCAAGCTACCTTACAGGTTATTATAAGGATCAATCATTACATTGTATGTAAGATATTCAGATACTTTAAAGCCCCTTATGCTTATTAGTCCATATGAAATTATTATTAATCACTTAATATAGATCAGGTACTCCACTAAGCATCAGGGTTACAAATATAAAAGTGAGATGTTTCTTACTCTAAAGGAGCTTACATTCTAATAAAGAAGTATTTATTTGGCAAGTCACTGTTGGTGACTGGAACCAGTGGTGATCTGAAAAGAAAGAGGGTATTGGTTAGGAAATCCATCAGGATGGTATCTTGAACCATATTGAAATCATGTGATATACCTCTTTTAAAGAAGAAAGATAATGTGTATGTATAATGGTATTGATTTGATT